>NW_018742534.1:0-42031 GCF_001683475.1 Chenopodium quinoa | reverse complement strand
ACAATCAACATTTTTAGTAGAGGTGTCAAAACCACACCCGACCCAAACTGAAAAATATCAGATTCAGATTTCGACTCGCATGGACACAATAAGTTAGCATGACTTTACTTTAAAAATTGACCCGACCCGACCTCATCGAACCCTATCCGAACACCCGAATTGACACCTCTAATTTTTAGTGCAGCTCATAAAATCTACAAATTTGTAGGGTTGTACAATCCGATCCCAATAGCCCTCTTCTAGCTCAAAGTAGAATCTCAATCCTAATAACATTAAAGCTACTTGTACAGTCATAGAGTTCCACACCCCAAAAATAGAAATAAGGGTAAAAAGAAGCAAGCAGCTTACTTTAAAATTATATATTTGACGACGTGAAAAGGTAACTATGCAATCCCCCTTTTTTATATTCGTAATTGATCCAAGAGGCACCTTTGATGGTTCCAAAGGTGATAACCTATCATAATATTTTATCTGCATAACAAACAGGGATAAAGAAGTAAAAAAAAAAAAAAAAAAAAAAAAAAAAAAAAAAAAAAACAATGAAAGAAATAACATATATTAGCTGATAAAGAAGCAACATTGGCTCTTGGCACAAACTTTAAAGAGAGATCAAGGAGAGTAGATGACAAATCACAATAATAAAGCAGCCAATATCCTTACACATCCCTCTTACCTGTGTTCAAATTATTTGAAAAAATTTGTCCGTTTACCTTCTCCATTAATTCCTCTAAGTGTGTCCCATGAGGCAATATAGCTTGTCATAGTCTTTTGAGGCAATATATTTATATCAACTTCTTTTAGTCTTTTGAGAATCTTGTCATTCTATATTATGATCTAATTCATATTAGTTAATTTTAAATTCATTATTTTGTAGTTGCAATACCAAATTCATGAGACTCGAAGGCTTAAATAAGATGTGGCAGCGTTAAATTAGAGGGCCAGGGCTATATTCTTTCTAACAAAAAACCAGTTATCATACTTTACAATAGTTAATTCTATTACTTGACGAGTTGATGTGTAATTTATTTCTACATAAATTTTGATCCATACTAGTGATAGCACAATTACACTTGTAGAGCATTTGAATAATTCTATATAGCCATAAGGTGTGGCATTTGATAACCGTTCTAGGGTAGAAAAACCTAATTTAATGCTCATCCGAATCACAGCAAGTGTATCAAATGTTTAGTTCTTACAAGTGAAGTTTGCTAGAATTAGATTCAACTTACTTTCTAAATTGTTCATGAGCAAGAAAAATGAATTGATCACAGCCATAATTTTGCATTTTAATTGCTAATATTATGTCTACCTGGACTTGAATGAAAGGGCTTATATTTGTCAAAATCTTTTATTAATCCAACCCGTACTAATTGGTGGCTTGTAAACATTAACTGGTATCCTTGGTAATCATCACGACCTCCATTCCAAAATATTTGAGCCACAGAAGGTGCCAAAAGGGCACTAAAGCAGTCTTGCTGCACTTAGGCGCACTTCGGTGCGCCTTTTTTAAGTGAGGCGCCCTATAAAATTATTTTTTAAACAAAAAAAATGACCACAGTGCGCCTTAAGTGCCTCTTTGAATGCACCTTGCCTAGAACCAAAAAAAAAAAAAAAAAAAAAAAAAAAAAAAAAAAAAAAAAAACCCACTCTACTCTAGTCGCCTAATGCCACAGCGTTTAGGCGTACACTAGGGACAACACAAATTCTAGGAGCCCATGGGATAAGGAGAGGGATAGAGAGTTAAAATGAAAAACCCATGTCATGAAAAGACTGATACAAAGAAAATCATTAGTCAAATAAAGTAATGTTACAGATTTTAAACGACAAAAGTAGTTTGTAAATATTTGAAAAAGTTAATATTGAGTTGGTACAATAGTGTCCATACTCCACAGTGACCCCATGGAAACAATACCCTAACATATACTAAATAGTTTTTTTTATATTATTTAGGTGATTTTAGTGTCTTTAATGACATGCTAACACTTGAAAGCCACATAACTCAGAAAATAGATTTTTAAAAAAACAAAAAATTCAATACTAACTCAAATAACATTAAGGAGCTATTTGGTTAGGGGATTTCAAGTAGGAAAAGGGAAACATCTCCCATATTTTCCAATTGAAGTGTTTAGTTCAAGTCATTTAGTATCCACTCCTTAGTTTGGGGTAATAAATTATCATAACCTGGGTCATCTTGCTTCACCACACCCCTCTCCACCCACCCCCCACCCCCACCCCCCTAGGAACTTGAATTCCCCTTAAACCCTCAAAGTCCTTCCACCACTACCACAGACACCATTCTAATCCCAACATGGTAGATGCCACCCAACTTTAACCCCAATGTTGGCACATTATCCTGCAGTAGTCATCACCATTCCACCCAATGCTCACCTATACACAACTACTTTACCACCACCAATAGCCACCACATCATCTTCAACCAACCCAAAATTCTTATTTGACTTCCATCTAGCCCTTGAGAAGTCACAAACTAGTGATAGATGTTCCTTGAAACCAAATGAGGTTCGTACTCATGGTTCAATCACACCATAGACATTCGACCGAGTGAAGTAAACAAACAAGCTCTATCTGCAAGGACTATGCAATCCTTGAAAAGCCCTGATTTGAAATTACTAATATGTAGCAACAACCTTTCACCCCCTCACTAAGTTTTGTGAGCTAAAATTATGGGCAACTATGACATGAAATAAAGGAGGGTGGGTGGTTGAGTAAACATGCTAGGAAGTTATAGGGATTTCAATGCTTTTCCACTCCACTCTCTTTCTTGTTTCCTTTCCTTTCCCCACCCACAAACAAAATAAGATAGTGCACTACCAATCAACAACCAGAAGATCAACATATGCACATGATTGAAGCATTCATAGGTAGCAATTTTTGAGAACATTCAGAAGCTATGCATGCTTCAATTATCAATTAGGTGACAAATAATAGCTGTGGGATATAATTAAAAATGAAAATATATTTATCAGAAAACTGCTGATAATGTCAAAAAAAAAAAAAAAAAAAAAAAAAAAAAAAAAAGTCTAATTTATGAAATACCTAACAATCTCTCAAACCGGGAAAAAAAACTACCTGTAAATTGTCACTGGTGACTTTCAAAATTTCCTGAATTAGAGGTACAGCAGCAGGGTCTCCACATAGGTGTAGTTCATCTGCAGCAAGTCCCAACAGAGCACGAGTAAAGGAAAAGCCCCTTGTCCTGCAACCCAGCATCTGATGTGGTAAAAAATACAAATTAATACAAGTGTATGAAAAACGGACAATAAATAAACACACCGGGCCTCATCAATTGCGGTCCATAATGCTAGAAATTTTTTACTAAAGTCAAGGAGCATACACCTCCTGCTTAGGGCATATCAAGACAGCAAGAAAACCAAGAAAATGATGGGTTTTCCCAAGCCAAATCAAACATAGAGAACACTGTCCCTAAACTTGCATTATTTTGCAAGTGTTTGACTTGTTAATCAGCAAATGCTTAAACCCTTATGGTGAAGACTTTAAATTGTTAAATATTCTTAAAAGAGATGTAGAATCACACCTTCAAAGAGTTTTAGCACTAAAAATGGTAGTGATAACACCTCGAATCCTGCTCCATAATTAGAGATACATGGGATTTATATTTTAGTTCAACTTCAAATAAATTGTCAAGGACATGGTCATCTTTTATTTAATCACAAGGACGCTCAAACGATAAGCTAATTCTGTTTTGGAGTGCTTGAAATCATTGCATACTTTAAACAATAATAACATTCTCAGCAGAGTCATATGGACTGATATGGTACGTCCATAGTCTTGCCCTTCTCACTTTTCATGGTAGATTTTTAACTTACAATGAATTTCTCCCACTAGTATGTTTTGAATTCTCAATTTTATTCCTCCGTTTGATTTGAACATCATCCCAAACATCAGTTTCCTTATCCAATAAATAAGATGTAAGTAAAAATTCAAGACAAAAGATCATTCTGAAGCTCAATCAGTTTGGTTTTGTATAACTCTTTTACCTATTTCACAATAAAGGTAAGGGAAAAGCATAATATAAGTTTCCAATTAATAGATCGCCGTGAATCCCTTTCCAAAGAAGCAGTAGCTCAATGAGTTTTTTGAGCTCAAGTTTGATGGAATAAGCTAAGTAAGTACAATCACAAATTAGTTACATCAAGATTGTGCCACATGTAATATCTGCTTCAACTTGAAAAATGATTAAGTGTTAGCAAAGATAAGTTGAAAAGGAGATTTCAATCCAACAGAAGCCAAGAATGAATCGGTTTTCACAGAAGCCTATAGAAAAGAACAAGAACATATTAGTCCAAGTGAGCGGGGCAAAAGGTAGTCTACCACACCAACCCCTTAAAATAATAATGTCTAACACATTGACAATTAATATGCAAAAGAAAATCTGTTATATAAACATTTTTGGATAACTTGTGTGATTCTCAAAAAAACCCTAATGATATAAATATGTAAGTAATTCATTTAATACATGGAAAAATAAATAGAGAAAATGGGAGACTGAGAATCATAACCCATATTTATTCCTCCTATATATCTCCTTAACAAATATTTGAGTTAGCAATCTGCAACTCCTACGTTTAGTATCAGAGCCATGTTTTTCTACACCTCAAAAAATGTCTACCAACTTTGCTCAACCACCAGTACCTCAATTACCTAAAGACCAATGTGATGAATTGTGCATTAAAATTAAGGCACAATTTGGTTGTGGGATGTTGTTAGTGACGGCTTAAAAAAACTGTCTGATGAGACAAAAGTCTCATATACTTAAAAAAAAAAAAAAAAAAGTAAAAAAAACGATGAGAAAAAAGAAATTCAGAAAAAAGATTGAAGGCCATTACTTTTGATATACGCAGGATTAATCGAGAAAAGTTTGTCAGAATTTTACAACCCCAAGCAAAGAAAGCTTGCGATGCTCTTGCAACAATATTCAAAGGAGTTGAGAGAGTTCCAAGAAAAAAAAAATTACAAGCGTTACGAGGTGAATATGACAAATAATGAGTCAAGTTCTAATTATTTTTCTAGTCTTCTTACAAATGTTAACCAACAGAAGCACAATAGAGAAAAGATCGAAGATTCTTAGACCGTTGAGAAAGTACTTTGATCATGCAATAAGAAATTAAATCATTACCTGCAATAGAAAAATCTTAAGGCATTCATACATTATCAATAGTTTTGCTTCTTGGATTGCTACAAGTGAATAAACAAAGGATTTACAAGAATGATGGATCAAAAGTGATACGAGAAAGCACTTGGATTAAAGTTGTCAGAAAATGAACAATGGGCGGTTTTTAGTGGCCGAGGAAGAGATTGTGGTAACTATCAATCTCGCAACCAAAGTAATGAGAAATTTTGGCCATGGAAGAGGATCAATTAGAGGAGGGAAAGTTTGAATGAACATGGAATATCTAGTATAAGCATGCCTCCAACTAAGCATAATCAAGCATCCTCCTCTTGACTTACACGACAATAAAGCACAGTTTAAGGCAGTGCATACATCACTACATAGTACAAAGTTATCAGAAGCACATCCTAATTCAAAAGGTTGTAGGGACCTTAGACACACATGAGGTGTTTTAGCAAAAAATTATTCAGGAAGAAGTAGATAAAAGAAACAAAACAATACCTCCACAGTACAGCACTACATATTACAAAGTTATCAAAGGCACATCCTAATTTAAAAGGTTGTAGGGACCTTACACCACACATAAGGTGTTTATCAAAAAATTATTCTGGAAGAAGTAGTAGATAAAAGAAACAAAATGGTGCTTCCACAATCCAAGAAGATGATTCTGATCATTAGTCTGGGATGCCCCAGACCAAAGTCCCTCAGTCCTCTTCAAGTTAATTATGTTTGAAGTATTCTCAGCTATAATCTTCTCCATATTGGTTTTTAAAAATATTAGACACTTCAAGTAGGGTAAATAAGAAAGAAAGAAACAAAAGCAAAACAAGAAGTTAGAAGAAGGTTTGGTACTTTATTCAGAGAGGGAGTGAGAAAATGAAAAAAATAACTTCATGGACCATATGTCTCAAGAGCAAGAAAGTCAGTATGAAAATATCAAGTCAAGGTTTTATTTGGCATCAGACAGTTTTGCTTGGAAAAGTATTTCTACTACTTTTTCAATACTTAACACCTAAAATCATTCTGATGGTTCGTAATGGACACTAAAGAGTTTAAGGTAAGCATTAGGTGAAGCCTAAGAAAAATGATTACGCATATGCTTTGACAGTCACATGTGTGCAGCAAATGAGTGCAAATCAAAGTACTTCCAATCAAATAACAAAGAAAGCTTCTACCACCAACACAATGAAAGATGTTCAGCAGAGTAAGCTATAACAAATTACATGCCTGAATTTCATCAATAATGGCACATTGGTAGTCAGATGCCACATCTGCCATCTCAACAGTTGCAGCCATGTGTTTTGCACCTTCAACTTCCTCCCGCTCTTGTCCAGTGATTAGATCACAAGGAACATTAGCTTTATTCAAACGTTTTGCTACTTCCCAAGCCAATAATCTTAAGGGTCCACAGTATACACCTGCAGAACACAGCACATAAAAAGATTATGGATCTGATTATAAAATGCATATCTGCAAGAGTGCACCGCTGACTTGCTGAGTAAGTTCAGCTACTTTACCAGTTGAGCTACATTCCAACTGCTTCAAAGCCTGATATGTTTTACCACTGTTTGTGGGTCCCACGTGAAGATAAACAGTTCTCTTCTTCTTTCGAGCAATTGGGTACCATGTATGAGGACGACTAGCATAAAAACCCCAACAAGAAAGTAGTATTTTAGATTTCATCATTTTGAGTTTCTATAAGAATTGAACAGAAAATGAGACCAATAAGTCTAGAATACAGCTTCTACTAGTATTGTGTAGCCTTAACCTTAGCTGTCAAAGAATAATAAAGAGAAATCTAAGTCTAGACAAAATTAAGGCATAAAAATTACAAAGCTCTACCCAAAATATCATAATTTATATGCAGATTGCAGTACTTATAAGATAATAGAAGATAGACCATGAAAATGCAAGATTTAAGTTTGGTCAGTTAAAAGTCTATAAATCTATGTTTATCAATATTTCTGAAGCTTTTGAACTGACCAAACTATTGTACAACTATTGTACAAGGCTCCACCTTATAAGTTCGAGTGAGATTGTACAATAGATTTGATTGCAGCTTTTCAAGAGATTTTACAACGCCACATAGGAAAATAGGGATTTTAGCAAATGAAAATGAAGACTCCACCTTGATGAACTAGCCTTGTTACTTATTCTAACTTTATTATGATGGAAGTCAAACCCAACTAATGTACTAATATGGCTGTGCGTGGACTTTTGCAATATAGATACTTGTTGTTGAAAGCCCAAAATTTATGTTAAATTAATTTTGTTAACTTGGATTGTTTTTGCATAAGTATTTTAGATGACAATGGTTTTGATTATTTTTTTGTTAATTATTTTATCAAGTTATTGTTTATCTTTTGTTTAGAATTTTTATCATGATTAATTTTCGGTTAAGATAAATAAATCATGTTTTGAATACTTTTATCTTGTGCTACCTAACCTAGTTTCTAGGAGTTAGTTAATCTTGTTGTTACAGGATAAGGCTGATTTATTCAAAAGAGTTATTCAAATAAACGTTGAAACAGAAACAAACAGCTAACAACGTTTGTTCAAAATTCAAAAGGCCGAAAGTTTTGGAGAAGCAGAATTGAAGGAATGCTTGAAACAGCCCTACAACATTTGAAATCAGCTTACAGCTCTATAAATAGCGTGAAGACTTGCTGGGAAACACATATTAACTTTGTGAATAAATTATTCAACTTTAATTTAAAATTAAAAAAATTCTATCATCTAAATTAATTCAAAACAATAATTATATTTCTTATGATATATTAGATATTTTATCCAAATATCTACTGAATGATAAAATAGACTTATAATTCATTTTATAAATAAATAAATAAAATAAAATAAAAAAATCAAAAGTTTATTTGACAACAAATTTTATCTAATTTTAAACAACACACTCTACTAGGATTTTATTAAAAATTTATGCAGTATTAAAACAACCATTGAGGTTACGACAGTTTGACTGGGTAACCCCCCATTGTGGCGGGCCACACTATGTGGCCCCAACCACATGTTAAATCAGTGTTTAAAATTATGCTTAAATAAATAAATAAAATCGTGCACGGATTTTATTTAGTTATTGAAAAAGGTAAGTGGGTGTAAGATAAAATAGAATAAAGTAAGAGAAAATGTAAAAAGATGAGTTTGTATAATAAGAAAATAAAAATTAAAAATAAAAGGTAAATAAACTTAAGTAAGAGAAGCAAGTGTGTAAAAAGTTGTAATTACTGTGGGGAAAAGGGGTGGATGGTAAAAGTGATTGACTTTAAATAGAATAAAGCAAAATGAGTAGAACAAAAAAAGACTAAAATGGAAAGCGAGTAGAATGAACTAAAATGGAAAGTGGGTAGAACACAAAAGAAGGGATGGAGTACAACACTAAAACATAATAGAAATTTTTCCCTTCATAAGTTTCAAACGCTATAAATATTACTAGTAGCATGAAAATGAAAGGATATTCTACTATAAATAATATTTCCTCTTACTCTTTTTTAATAACAACATTGGACATCGCACTTGAAAATGCACAACGCATACCAATAATATAATCAACTAGCTTTTAGTTAAAAAAAAACATTTAAAAAAAAAAAAAGGAAATACCAAGTTCCCACATGACTTCAGGTATTTATAATCGCAAAAATGGTCAAAGGAAAGTCTACAAATAGTGTAAAGTTCATATGGTGCAATATAAAAGAACCAAGGAAGTATCAAAATCCACTATGAGCTTATGAGGCAATGCTACATATCAACAAAGAAGGTTATACAAAGACAACAAACAAATGATATATCTATACACAAACATCAATTAACAATAGCAAGTGTAAAGAGATAATACTTACGTCAAGTCTGTAAAATCAAATCTAGGAGAAGAAGCACCACTGCTGAACTGCCTTAACAACCGCATTGACAAGCCAACAGTCCTAATTTGAACTCCAAAGGGAAACTCTCAAACTTATCTGAAAATTGAAAGAACAATAATATGACTAATATGACAAGATGATCATGACATAAATTTAATCTACCAGGAAACCTATTCGTTTTAATTATTTTCCTCAACTTTCTGAATCAATAGATATTAAAGTACTTGTTGCCGGATAATACTAACTCAATGCAATCTGAAAAGTGAAAGGAAAATTTGCCAAGAATAATACCACCTTTCAGCCGTCTTCTAATAATGGAATCACCTTTTGTTTATTTCAAAATAAAACCACCTTTCGCTCCACTCTTCTTTAAATGGAACGTGACTTGTTAATAACCCGTTTAATAGGTTACCTATAACACATGTCACAATGTTATTGGTCATTTTAAAGTTTTTTTTTAAAAAATAAAATAAAATAAAATAAAATAAAAAAATTAAAATTTAAAAAACTTTAAAATTAAATAAACCTTAAAATAAAAATTAAAAATATAAAACCAACCCAGCCCCTTCTCCCACCAAACCACCTTCCCACCACCGAAAAACCACTAGCGTCGACCAACCCCACTCCACTCTACAGTCCTGGTTCCAGCCCTACCTCCCCTCCCCCGTCCCAGATTCCGACACCCTTCTCCCCTTCACGCATACCCCTTGAAATCCCGACCCTTGCCCCTACCCTTCACCGGACTCGAACCCCAACCCAACCCCCATACCAAACCCGAAAATCCCAGAATATCAAGGGGTGGTTTTCGGCTTCAAGATCTTGAAGAAGCAGTTATTCCTAACCTTGAAGAAGTGGTTTCGAGGGTGGGGGCGGGGAGGGGGTTGTATTCAGTAGCGGTTGGATTGGGGTGGTTTTTGTTGGCCAGAGTTTGTGGTGGAGGTAGTGGAGGGGAGGCTTCTGATGGGAAGGAGGTTTGTTTTTTTTTTTTTTTTAATTTTAAGGTTTTGTTTATTTTTATTTAGTTTTAAGGTTTTTTTAAAAAAACAATTAAAGTCATTGCTATTAAAAAAATGTTAAAATTATAAAATAAAAAAATAAATAAAAAAAAATAAAAATCTTAACAACTTACAACACGACTCGTGTCAAATGTAACCTGGAAAACAGGTGACCGGTTCTTTGTTCCATTTAAAGAATAGTTGGGTGAAAGGTGGTTTTATTTTGAAATAAACAAAAGGTGGTTCCATTATTGGAAGACGGCTGAAAGGTATTATTCTTGGCAAACTTTCTGAAGTGAAATTGGTTTTCTCCACACTTTTCACATCATCCAATATACAATTTCCTACTCAAAATTGCTACTCAGTACACGATTGAAACCCAAACAATAAAATGCATCGAAAAAATTGAAATAGTTCTGACTTTTAAGCTTCTAATTCATTTTCCGTAGAGCTAAAATTAACAAATTCCTAGCAAATCTCAAAAAACACATTTTTAAAATACAAAAAATGGAAATTGTATTTTAACAAAACTGAAAATTAGATCCTAAATTGAACATATTTAACTAAAAATATTTAAGCCTACAATGTCCAGGCAGGCCCGTCCCTGAGGCAGGGCAGGAGGGGCGGCCGCCCTAGGCCCAGGGAAAAGAGATTTGATTTCATATTGAATTATCTCGAAAAATACATAATTTTAGGGATACTTGATTCAATAATCAAATTACGCTCATAATTTTCTTTTCTTTTGGATATGATGTTTCATAATCTAAGAATTTGCGAACCCTAAACTTAAAGCACTGATAATTAAATTAGATTAGATCAAATATAAACCCTAGATTGTGAAATTGATGAGATGATAACAACAACAAACAACTTACCTTAGAAGCTGCTTCAATGGGGGATACAAGAATTAGATTCAACGGAGAACGCTTCGATGGAGAACGTTGAGTGCGCTTCAATGGAGAACTTGAGTGCGCTGCAATGAAATAACTCAGAGACTTAGGACAGAGGAATGGAGGCCTTTAAAAGCCATGACCCGCCATAGTTATAATATGGGTTAGACCCGTCTGATAAATAAATGAGGCGGGTTTTTATACGATCGTCTAGTTATGAAATAGATGGATTTTATAAAGGTTTTATGTAAATATGTTTAAAATATTTTTTGATATTTCCATATGTCAAAGCTTGTATCAATTTTTTTAAAGTTTTTAAGAGTTTTTTTTAAAAAAACAGCTGAAATTACATTAATTAAACAGAGTTTACAACAAACAAAAGGACAGTAAGTAACATAAGTTACTATTTGCATAAGAAGCCCTTACGCAATATCAATTAAGGTCATTAACGACATTTACTATTTAGCTATTACAACGAGTAAGGACAACGCATATAAGGCTTACCAATATACATTTAAACATGCGACGAGACTATTGATAGAACGAGGGAAGTTAATGATGATGTTTCGTGTTGTGCAAGATATTTTTTAACATACAATTAAAAGTCTATGAATGTTGGTGAAATGACGGAAACAACCCAAAATCAGTATGTCTTACATTAAGGGACCCCAATAATT
Source organism: Chenopodium quinoa (assembly GCF_001683475.1). NCBI lineage: Eukaryota > Viridiplantae > Streptophyta > Magnoliopsida > Caryophyllales > Amaranthaceae > Chenopodium > Chenopodium quinoa. The sequence continues at coordinate 30,442 of NW_018742534.1, read as the reverse complement.
CAAATGTATAAAATCCTCTTGAGATATATGCTTCATACATGTCAATCACATTTCTTTGTGATCTGACAAAACCATATCTTATACTCCCTCCGTCACATAATATAGTTTCTATTTTGTTTTTTTCACGGTATTTAAGAAATGGGAGGAGAAGTGGAAAAGAACTAGACAAAAGTACAAGGCAAGTGGATAATATAAGGGGAAAAAGGTAAAAAGTTCAATTATAGACAAAAGTTAGAGAGAGAAAGTGAAAAAAGTACAATGCAAGTGGATAAGTTAGGGGTAAATTAGGAAGTTCAATGAATAAAGTAAAAATTAAGGGTATAATGGTCTTTACATACTATTTAAAAATAGAAACAGAAACAACATTTTGGGTCTCTAAAATAGGAAAACAAAAACTATATTGTGAGACAGAGGGGGTATATATTCTCATACAAGGTCATGATGTTGTAATAACTTTTACTAATATCACATACAAATGAGTTTAACAACACCTACTACGCGTTTATGTAAATCTGAAATTGAAATTTTGCTACATCTCCCAACAAACATAAGTAACACCACTTCCATTAAAGGAATACATTTTTTTTTTAACTAAAGAGATTAAAAACGACAATTTCAAGAGTCAAACGACTCCATTTCATCCTCCAATTTACCCTGAATTCGACTTATCTTCGCTTTTCGATCTATTATATTGGATGCTTCCAAAATCTAAGTTTTAATTTTTAGAAAAATTCACTATAATTTATTAATCCGAACTTTCAGCAATTTACTCTCAATAATCCCAAATTACGTTAATTAGAGAGCACTATGAACTTTTGGGTTGATTTTCTTCCACTAGATCGATTAACCAGTGACTTAAAGAAAGGGTGATTTTCATTTTGTAAAAGCAACGTGTGATGTGTCACAACATAATTGGTCCAAATATTTTTTGTAAAAAAAAGAAAAAAAAAAATTAAAAACCCTTCCCAGCCAGCTACCATCCTTCATCCCCTTAGCCCCAACCCCCGGCCCGACCGAAATTCGACCGCCCGCCTCCCCTAGCAACCGATAACGACCAGTCGGCCCTTCTCTACCCCTAAAAACACTCTGGCGACCCACCTACACCATCGAAACCACCCCCCTTCCCCCATCCCTCAAATAGCCCCTCTCTTCTCAGGTCGATGAAACTGTCCCTCCTCCCTTCCCTTGTCGTTGAAACGACCGATTTTTTAGCTCCCTCAATTGGAGATTATTTCCAAGAAATTAAATGTAGTTGTGTTACTCAAGGTTTTTGTGGTAGATTTTTTTAGATTTTTTTTTTACAAAAAAATAAATAAATAAATAAATGGTAGTTAGTTGTTCTCAAAGTAGTCATTATAATGGTAGTTGTTGGTATAATTATCTTAAATTTTAACAAAATTACCCTATATCTAAAGTATAATACTCCCTTCTTCACTTTTTATTGGATACGTTTTGACTTTTACACGTTTGTCAATACACATATTTGATTATTATTCATTACATACTTTTTAAAATTATAACGATTGAATATTAATAGAGCATTCATTGAGATGAATCAAACATGATCTCACATGACTCTTTTACTTCCCGTGAGTAAATTTAAATATTATCTAATTCCCTCTATCCCAGAATACATGACACAGTCAATATTGCACGAATATCAATGCATTACTTTGAATTTATTTGTATATAATTAATTATTATGAAAATTATTTTAAAATTATATTTAGAAACTTTATACATATACCTATTTAACAACATATTTTATGATAAAATAAGTTTTTATTATGTTAGTAAAAAAATATGATCAAAACTTATACATATATAGTGAAAAAAGTCCAACGTCTCGTATATTTTGGGACGGAATGAGTATTATGAATAACTTTTAAAATCTAAACATAACCAATAAAAAGAAACGGTTGAAGTATTATGAATAATATTTAAAATCTGATAATAACCAATAAAATACGGAGGGGTACCCTACAAAATTTATCATCCTAAAGTTTTTGTAAAAAAATTCATCCTAAAGTAATTGAAACACTTTAATATACATTTTGTTGATACATAAAATTATTTTACCTGTAATAATTTTGATCATATATTTATTATAATTAGTTGATACTATGAAATTTTATACAATGTATCAATTTTTTTGTGCATATTATTTATAATATTCAAGTCAATCTCCTAACAAATTATGCCGATTAAAGTGATGCGCACTTTAAAAAATGGAGGAATTATTTTTCTTGCATTAAATGTTTGAATTTATTATAATTGTAGTTATATAAAGATATCTTAATGAATGTTATTTTTTTATAGTAATAGTTTATATTAAAGTTATCAAAATCAAGATTCCACTTTGAATTGGAAGGGATTTAGATGTGTATGTGTCACTGATGATAGTAGTTGTTTCAGAAGTTTTTTTACAAGTTTTTATTTCTTACATGAGAAGGTTTTTCTTGTTTTAGGCTTAAAATATTTTAATTATGCAATTTTATTTTGACAATAATTATTTTTACGATATAGGAGAATTGAGTGAGATGATTTTTAAGTGGTTGATAATTTTATTTGGTATATATACATGTATAGATTTTTTAATATTCGCATAGTATCTTTATATGTATTTTATATACTTTGAAAATTAAAGTGTCATCATTATAAGAAGATTATGATTCTTTAATTGTTTAATAAATTCTATTTAATGACATGTTTACAAGCATGATAATAAATGATAATTTAATTATGAGATGATACATTTATGAAACATGATTATTATTGATTTCTCACTCATAATTATAGATTAAAACAAGTAAGTCAATTTAATACTCTTTCGTAGAATGAGATGAATCAAAGAAGGATTTCAATGTAGAAGTGTAATTATGCACATTTTGTGTGTATCATAACCATGTAATAAATTGATTAATCACGAAATAAATTATCACATATAACTATTTAAAAATATAATATTCTAACGAATAAATCACAAAATAAATTCAAAGAGGTGTGTGAATAGTGAAAAAGTGTAAATAATGCAATTAAAATAATTGATGAAATCTAATATATATAAATAAAGTAGGCATTTTTCAAGAGCATTCGGAGCCCCACATAAGCAAAGGTATATTTTCGACCAATTAAAAATTAGATTTCTATTTTATTTTGGAATTAAAAAATTCGTTTGCCACCTAAACAAAATTGGCGAATGAGATTTAAGAATTTTTCCACGTAAGTAAAAGCAACGAACATTGATTTATTAGGATTAAATTTATTTAAAAAAACTAAAAATTATCTTTTAAAATAATCATCTTTAGATATAGGATTTATATACGTACTATTATAAGATAAATTTTGATAGTGTTTATGATAAGAAATAAAAATTATTCCTTAATTATAATTAAATTAAAATTTATGACATTTAGATGAAAAAATTCCAATGCATAAATTTAATTTTGTATAATTAAAATTTTTAGATTAATTTCACAACAATTATTCACTTTCTAGTAAATATTTTAATTTATTTTATAAGCCTATAAAGATTAGTTTTATATAAATTTTATTTTTGCTAACATATTTTATTTATCCACTTTTATTAGATGGAAGAGATATCGGTGTGAACTAAGTTGGTGATCCTACCGAATTTTTTTTTTTAATACAAATTTTTTTTACATTGAAATATTACATCTAATAACTTTATTTTTAATGTAAAAAATATTATGAGTATAATCTAATTACAAAAATTATGTTTATAAGATTTTATGTATTAAAAACTATAAAATATTAGGATTTAAATTATTAAAAAAAATAAAAATTATCTTATGAAATTAATGGTTTTATCTAAATAACCGATTTATAAGATGTTTTTTTCATAAAAAAAATTTAAAACTTTACCTTCTGTAAAAATTTTATCTCTAAAAATTTTAAAAGACAGATAATTTGTTAGAGATCAAGAGATCACAAGAAATATACATAATGATATATAGATTTGAGAGTTTAATTTCAAGTGTAAAAAGCAACGAATAATGATTTAGGATTTAAATTATTTTAAAAATAAAAAATTATTATCTTTTCACATTAAACATTTTATCCTAATATGTAATCAATGAAATATCATATTTACAATTTTTTTTTTTGAAAGATATCATATTATTGTCATATAACTAAAAATAACGAATAAAATACAAAATAACAATAAATGAAGTCGCGATATAAATTATATTAAAAAAATTATACTTTTGTAATTGACAATATCATTTTAATTAAATTATTATTTGTTTTAATTTTTTTTGTCTGAAATTATTAAATTCTTAAGATATATGTATAAAAATCCGTGCATCGCACAGGCTTTCATCTAATTATTTTACATATTATTTAAATATATTCTATTTAAATAAAAAATATTATGAGTATCAATATTTTCCTTTCTCATATTTACAATTTATTTATATTTAATAAATTCATATTTACAATTTAATAATATTTATATTTAAATATTATGAATTCAGTAAAAACGAATTAGATGAAAAAATATCATATTTACAAATTATTTATATTTAATAAATTCATTATAAATTATAGTAAAAAAAATAAATATTAAACTTTTGTAATTTTGCCGGAAATTATTAAATACAATAAATCAAATAATTAAAAATCTTAGATGAAAAAACCGTGCATCACACGGGCTTCCATCTAGTAATTAAAAAATTACGTAAAATTATTTATTAATTAACAATTTACGTAAATATTTATAATTATAAAACAAATGATTTATTCAACAATATGTGTCCAGGTTTAATTACCAAATTCAGGTTATTGCCGAACAAATTGTCATGCAAAGTAGCAATTTAATACAATACAAATTCATATATTTTAATAAAAATAAGTAATATGCTGCACTCATTTTTATCATTGCTGCACAATCGAAAAATCAAATCAAAAGAGGAAAAACATGAGGTTAAATTTATTGGCAAGAGAATATACATAGGTTTCTATAATTTCTGTTAAATAAAGTCATGCACAAATGAAAAAATATGTTATTGCGACGAGATTAGACGATTAGAGCAAAAGAATCGAACCATAAATATGACGAGAAACGCTGAAGTTTGAGAATCTCCGGCGAAGAAGCGAAGACGCCATTGTTTATAAATTTTCCTTGAATTCCGACACCCTTCTTCCCTTCACGCAAACCCTTTGAAATCTCGACCCTTGCCCCTACCCTTCACCGAACTCGAACCCCAACCCAACCCCCATTACCAAACCCGAAAATCCCAGAATATCAAGAGGTGGTTTTCGGCTTCGAGATCTTGAAGAAGCGGTTATTCCTAACTTTGAAGAAGTGGTTTCGAGGGTGGGGGCGGGGAGGGGGTTGTTTTCAGTGATTTTCGGTTGGATTGGGGTGGTTTTCGTTGGCCAGAGTTTGTGGTGGAGGTAGTGGAGGGGAGGCTTCTAATGGAAAGGAGGTTTTTTTTTTTTTAAAAAAAAAAAATTTTAAGGTTTTTTTTTATTTAGTTTTAAGGTTTTTTAAAAAAAAAACAATTAAAGTCATTGCTATAAAAAAATGTTAAAATTAAAAAAAGAAATTAAAAAAAAAAAATCTTAATAACTTACAACACGACTCATGTCAAATGTAACCTGTAAAACAGGTGACCGGTTTATTGCTCCATTTAAAGAAGAGTTAGGAGAAAGGTGGTTTTATTTTGAAATAAACAAAAGGTGGTTCCGTTAAAGAAGTAGAATTTGATTACAGCACGGACTCTTGGATGGACCTTACATCCAAACCAACATGATGAAAGAGAGGTAACATACCGGCATTGGTACGAGTACAGGACAACTAAGAAGAAAGACAGAAAGAAGGCCATTCGGAGGATCCTTAATGAGATATCAGACGACGAGGAGGACTTAGAGCCACCAAAACCACAAGTTGGGAAGAGGACTACTAGAAATCCAAACCCACTTTATAAAGTTGTTATTGAAGATTCCGAAGATGAGAATGACCCTATTTTTGATGTTAACACTTATGAGGAAGAGAGAGACAATAACTCAAATGTCGTCCCTTGAAGTTATACTTACTAGCATAAAGATAGTATTAGGAGTTCCTATTTATTATTGGTGATTATTAGGATTTTTAGGAAATAAAGTAACTGTTTTAGTAAGTGGCAGAGAGCTAAAAACTATTGTTTGGGATCAGTATTTTCATTTGAGTTATATTAAGAGTTGTTATTTTATTTTAAGGATTCCATTTTATTTATGTTTTTGAGTTAGAAACAAGTTAAATTTTTGTGACTACTTATTATTCTGAGGCAAACTTCTTTGTTTATGATTAAGTTGAGTAAGAGTGGCGCGGGATGAGAATTATTTTCTTAATTTTATTTAATCCTACGTGTGAATTGTGTTCTTACTCATTTGGGGTGCAAAGATTAAATTACCCTTTTTGAAACCAATTTATATGATAAAATGTATGTAGTTTTGTAATTGAACGGATATATGTGCACGATGTTTGAATTCTGTTTAAGCTGGAGTGAATGTTTACCTTCTTTCAGGCGTAGAACTAGAATGGCAAATAATGCTGCTTTAGCTTAGGCCATCCGCGTGTTGGCTGAGAACTTGAATCAGAACCGGGCTGACCAACCCGATCCCCAAGCCGAGATGTTTAAAAAGTTGGCTCAAGTTAGGCCACCAGTTTTCAAGGGAGGTGTTGATCCTACTTTCCTAGAAAACTGGATTCGAGAGTTCGTTTAGTTATTTGTGGCACTGAATTGTCCTGAGGGTTTGAAAGTTGACCAAGCTGTTATGTACCTTAAGGATGAGGCTGATAGCTGGTAGAGAGATAATGCTGAAGCTGTTAGAGCCAAACCAAATTTTGGGTGGGAAGTGTTTAAGACTGCATTGAGAGACAAGTTTTACCCTCCAGAAAAAGAAAAAGGCTCAGGAGTTTATAAACTTAGAGATGGGTCGAATGTCAATCTCAGTGTACTATAATAAGTCTATTACCCTTGCTAGGTTTGCCCCTGCGGTTGTCCCGATTGAAGAACTAAAGGCTCAGAGGTTTGAACAAGGATTAACCAAACAGTTACAGAAAGACCTTGCTGGAAAAGTTATTAAGACCTTAGATAAGGTATATGAGAGAGTTGTACACATGTATCATCTGAACTCTAGGGATGTGGGAGAGAGTGCTAAGGTTGGGGAGAAAAGGAAGGACTTTGGGAATTCTGAAAACCAAGGTCACTTCAAGAGATTTAGGAATAGGAATCTTTAGTTTTAATAAAAATGTGTTCTTTTAATGGAAGTGGTGTTACTTATGTTTTTTGGGAGATGTAGCAAAATTTCAATTTCAGATTTACATAAACCCTTGTTGAAGGAGGATGGTAGTAGGTGTTGTTAAACCCATTTGTATGTGATAACGGTAAAAGTCATTACAACATCATGACCTTGTATGAGAATATATACTCCCTACGTCCCACAATATAGTTTCTGCTTTCCTATTTTAGAGACCCAAAAATTTGGTCCTATTTCTATTTTTAAATAGTATGTAAAGACCATTATACCCTTATTTTTTAATTTTATTCATTGAACTTCCTAATTTACCCTTAACTTATTCACTTATATTGTACTTTTTTCACTTTCTCTCTCTAACTTTTGTCTATAATTGTACTTTTTACTTATTTTCCCTTAAATTATCCACTTGCCTTGTACTTTTGTCTAACTTTTGTCTAGTTTTTTTTCCACTTCTCCTCCCATTTTTTAAATACCGTGAAAAAAACACAATAGGAACTATATTATGGGACGGATGGAGTATAAGATATGGTTTTGTCAGATCGCAAGAAATGTGATTGACATGTATGAAACATATATCTCAAGAAAATTTTATCCATTTGAATTATTGGGGTCTCTTAGGGTATGGCGTATTGATTTTGGGTTGTCTCCGTCATTTCAGCAACATTCATAGACTTTTAGTTGTATGTTAGAAAATACCTTACACAACACGAAACATCATCACCAACTTCCCTTGTTCTATCAATAGTTCCATCGCATGTTTAAATGTATATAGGTAAGCCTTATATGCGTTGTCCCCACTCGTTGTAATAACTTAAAAGTAAATATTGTTAATGACCTTAATTGGTATTGTATAGGGGCTTCTTATGCCAATAGTAACTTATGTTACTTTACTGTCCTTTCGTTTGTTGTAAACTCAGTTTAATTAATGTAATTTCAGCTGTTTTTTTTTTTAAGAAAAAAAATCTCAAAAACTTACAAAGAATTGATACAAGCTTTGGTGTATGGAAATATTAAAAACTAGGTTAAGTCTCGTGCCATATATGCACGATTGCACGACAATTTTAAAAAATTAATGTCAACTTTTCAATATAATTGGTTATTTTACAATAATAAAACAAAAAATCTAAAAACACTATGGACAATCTTTGATTAAAATATAAAAGATAAGTGGATATATCTGATAAGTATAAATTGAATAATTTAATATTCTTAAATACAAAGTAATAAAATCGTCTATTAAGTAACTGAAATATTGATGTGTAGATATTATATTCAAATATATAATTATATTATATATAGTATCAATATGTTTTGGATGAAGGCAATAAATAATACTGTAATATTGATCTTCATAAGATTGTTGTGTGTGTTTATATTAATATTATGAAGTATAGTCTAACTAATTTATATATATTAAGGTAGTAAATAGTAATGTTTCTATAAATAAAGTAAAATAATTTAATACAGTAGCTCATTTTCACTTAGAGAAGGGAAAGAGCGGGGTTATTATCATTCAAGGGGTAGTAAAAGTATATGCACTACTCTATTGTGAATTCTAATCAATAAATAAACAACTTTAGGGGAAAAAAATATAAATACTCTCGTGTAGTAAATCATTATATGTCGCAAATCATATTCTAATCTAATATGTATAAATAAATTAGGCATTTTTCGAGAGCATTCGGCGCGCCACATAAGCAAAAGTATTATTTTGGCCAATTAAAAATTAGATTTGTATTTTCTTTTAGAATTAAAAAATTCACTCGCCACCTAAGAAAAAGTGACGAATGAGATATAAGAATTTTGCCACGTAGTTAAAACAAAGAATAGTGATTTATTAGGATTTAATTTATTTTAAAAACTAAAAATTATTTTAAAAAAATCATCTTTAGATATAGGATTTATATATCTAAGATAAATATTGATAGTGTTTATGATAAGAAATAAAAATTATTCCTTAATAATAAAGAAATTAAAATTTGTGATGTATACCATTATAAATTGACGCATCCTACAACACCAACAAAATTTCGTATCAATACAAAGCCAAATCAAGCAAATTTTGTGTCAGTTTTAGTCATCAATGGCTGAGTAATTCTTAGCTTAATTTTTAAAATCCATGATTAAATGTATATTTGTGATTATTTCTTACATTTTTTAATTTGAAATACTTAACGATTATATGTTTATATTTTGTTTACTAAATTTTGTTTTTACACGCAGATCTGATTTAATCATAGAATTAGATTCGAGCAAAAATGATTGGAAAATCAAAGTACAAGTTTCTCGCCTGATGGTCATATTGGATGAGAAGGTATTATATCTTTATAAATTGCTTACATTTATAAATTTTTTTATAAACCTTTGTAGTTTATATTAATTAATTTTATGATTAGAACAATTTTTTTGTGATTTAGGTAGCTTAATCAAGTCATCAAATTAACTTAATTTTTATTACGTTCATACCTCAATTAAAACCAACTTTGTACAATTCGTCCAAAATTAATTGAAAGAAAATTTTACTCAATTAAATACTTTTCATTCGTTACAAATAAGAAGCAATATTGCACGCATTGTCAGTGACAACAAATAATGATTCAATTTTCCAAAATACTATTATTTGGGCGATTAGGGACGATGAAAAAATTCCAATGCATAGATTTGATTTTGTACAATTACAATTTTTAGATCAATTTCACAACAATTTTTGACAACAATTTTTCACTTCCTGGTAAATATATTGATTTATTTTATAAGACTATAACGGTTATTTCTATATAATTTTTTTTTGCTAACATGTTTTATTTATTCACTTTTATTAGAAGAGATATGGGTGTGAACGAAGTAGCTGATTCTATTGAAATAGAAGATAAATTGTATACATGTTTTTATTATATTTTATTATTTCTATTTTTTTTAAAAACAACTAATAATGATTTAGGATTTAAATTTTCAAAAAATGAAAAAAAAAAAATATCTTTTCACATTAACGATTTTAAATTAATATGTAATCTATAAAATATCATATTTACAATTCTTTTTAGATATCATATTTACAATTTATTCACATTATTAAATTCAGTTGTCATATAACTAACAACAACGAATAAAATACAAAACAACAATAAATAAAGTCGCATAATAAATTACATTAAAAAAAAAATTAAAATTATACTTTTGTAATAGGCAATAACACTTTAATTAAATTATTATGTGTTTTTTTCGTCTAGTATTATTAAATAGTAAAATAAATCAAATAATTATATATATATATATAAACTTAGAGTCTATAGGAAAATATCTTTTCTTGAGATTTATGTATGAAAAAAAAAACCGTGCATCACCACCTAAATAAAAGTAACTAATTAGATTTGATATATCTAAAATTTTAATGTCACGTAGATTATAATCCACAAATTAAATTATTTTAATGAAAAAAAATAAAGTAAAAATATAGAAAAAGATAAATTTATTAATTCAATACTACGAGTATAAGAAATCCAAAAAAAATATAGTAAAAAATATTTAAATGATAAATGCTTATAATAAAGTTTGAAACCTGTCATATAAGATAAATTTTGATAGTATTTATGATAAGAAATACAAATTGTTCGTTAATTATAATTAAATTAAAATTTGTGATACCTACCATTATAAATTGACACATCATACGACACAAACAAAATTTTGTATCAATAAAAAACCCCATCAAGCGAATTTTGTGTTAGTAATTTTGTGTTAATTTTTGGTCAACAATGGTCCGGTAATTTTTAGCTTAATTTTTAAAATCCTATGTTTTAATTAGTATTTTTAATTATTATTTACATTGTACTAATTTGGGATACTCAACGATTATATTTTTATGTTTTATTTACTAAATGTTTTCTTACATGCAGATCTAACACATCATACGACACAAATAAAATTTCGCATCAATACAATACCCCATCAAGCGAATTTTAGGTCATCAATGTCCAAGTAATTTTTAAAATCTTATGTTTAAATTTATATTTGTTATTATTAGTTATATTGTATTTACTTAGGATACTTAACAATTATTTGTTTATGTAATGACATACGATTAGATGTTGTATACTTAATATGGATGGCTTTGGTTATTTTTAGAAATGATGAAAAAATTCCAATGCATAGATTTGATTTTATATCGCAATAATTTTTCATTTATTGGTAAAATTATTGACTTATTTTATATAAATGTAACGATTTAATTTATATCAATTTCAGTTTGGCTAACATTTTTATCCATTGATGTAGTAGGTTGGTTGTGGACTTGGTTGGTGATTCTATCGAAATAAAAGATATGGTAAAACAATGAATAATGATTTAGGATTTAAATTATTAAAAATTTATCATTTCACATTAAAGATTTTATATAACGGAAAAAATATCATATTTACAATTTATCTATATTTAATAAATTCATTACAAAATTATAGCAAAAAAAAAATATTGAACTTTTGTTGTCTGAAATTATTAAATACAATAAATCAAATAATTAAAAATTGATGAAAAAACCGTGCATCGCACGGGCTTCCATCTAGTATATATAAATTAAGTAGGCATTTTTCGAGAGCATTTGGCGCGTCACATAAGCAAAGGTATTATTTCGGCCAATTAAAAGTTAGATTTGTATTTTATTTTAGAATAAAAAATTTCACTCGCCACATAAGCAAAAGTGACGAATGAAATTTAAAATTTTTGCCACGTAGGTAAAAAGACGAATAATGATTTATTAAGATTTAAATTATTTTTAAACTAAAAATTATCTTTTTTAAAAGATGATCTTTTGATATTAGGATTTGAATTAAAAAAAACTATAAATTATACAATTATTATATACAAACAATTTAAAATTAATTAAATATTCGAAAAAGGAAAATATATGTTCATTTTGTTTTTAGGAAAACGTTCAATCAATTTTATTTTTTTTTTAAAAAAAAAACATTTTAAAAGAAATATAAATTATCAATAATTAACTAATATTCTTCAAAAAAAATTTTAAAAAATCAATATTCTTAAAAAAAAAAAAAAAAAACAATAACGTTTAGTGTTTATCAATATTCTTCTTCAAAAAAAAAAAAAAAAAAATCAATATTGTTCAATTTTTATCTTATCTAGCAACCCATTTCATGATTAGATAGAAACTTTTATAAGAGATTTATTTGCTACTCCACATATATATAAAGTAGGATGATATTAAAGATTTGTATACATCCGCTCAAAAATATAATTTTGATTGTTTTTTTTTTCAATTGTAAATAGACAATATATATACTTCCTCTGTTTTTTTTTTTATTGCATCATATGGGTTTTAGAGGCAAAATTTGGTAGTGGAAAAAAGTAAGAAAGAGAAACGTAAAAATACAAAATTGTCTATGTAATGTAAGATAAAATAAAAAGTAAGTGTGAAAAAATAAGGGTATGTTGGGTATTTGCAGTGTGAACATAGATATTTTTTATCCTAAAAAGGAAATGATGCAATAATAAGTAAACTTCCTAAAGTAGTAAGTGATGCGATAAAAAAAGAACGGAGGAAGTATATACTATACAAAAAACACAAACATGTGAATATTATTTATCTACACTTTTTCATGGTGTGAATTTTTTTCAGGTCTAATTCGTTGATTAACAAAAAATATTGGAAATAATGCAAGTATATCAAGGCTTTCTGATGGTAAACAAAATAAATTGATTGTTATTCATTATTTTATAAGATGTATGTTTTGTTTTATTTTACCTAATCTAATTATGTTACTTATCGTATTAAATTTTGTTAAACAACTTAATTGTGACCTAATATCAATTATTCTGTATTTGAAGGGATTATGTCCACGCGCCAATTGAAAGAAATTTCTTCAAGCACTTGTAAATCCAAAAGAGAAATGTGTGGATTGGAAAAGTAAGGGCCTGATCTCTTCAGCTTATTTTCAGTTCACTTCAGTTCAGTTCCTAATTTCCTTCTCTCATAAAATATTCAGTTCAATTTAGCTTCAATCAGCTCAATTCAGTTCAACTCAATTCAGTAAATCAGAACAGGCCCTAAGTCAATTATAATGTTACAATAGTAGGGAAAAAAAATTAAAGATTGTAAGAGATGTCTCTGATAATTTTGATTTTTTTTGTATTATTGTTTATGGTAGAACATATATATTATTATTGTAAAAATTATTGTAGTAGTGTATCTTATTACTCTATTATTAAGGAAAATGATAATGAAATTTTATTATAAAGATTTAATTTTATTCAATTAGATTAATTTTAGTAATGCAACACTCTTGGTAGTATATATATATTTCATTTAACTATTTAAAAATTTATAAAGTCATATCTTTTACTATTACTCCCACCGTCTTTATTTTAACCCTGTAGTTTTGAGTTTACTTTATTAATTTTTCATTGTATAAAGTTGATACGGAGTAAAAGAATAATGGTATTCTAAGTTATTGTTTGTGAAAGTATAATAGTAATTCTATAACTACATATGTATAGTGGAACAACGTGTTTTCGTTATACATACGAATCATAGGTTAAAAAAATACGAACATGATTATGATTTTATTCTAATATCTATCATAATTTTCATATAACTAATATTAGTAAATTAAGGTCGCATTATAAGTTGCATAAAAATAAAACAAATTATCCGTTTTCTAACAAGCAAAATAATAAAAAAATTATAGGGTTAAATTAAGAAAATAATCTTTTCATGAGATTTATGTATAAAAAACCATGCATCGCACGGGCTTCCATCTAGGGTCCGTTTGGTAGCGTGTAAAACATTTTCAATGTAAAATGGTTTTCCATGAAAATCATTTTACAATGGAAAACTCATTTTCAAAAAAGTTTTCCGTTGTTTGGTTGAATGGAAAATGATTTTCCATTTTAAGCATTTTCCATTGTTTGGTTGAACTGAAAATTCAATTGTGAGGGAAAATGTTTTCCTTCTAAATGGTGGGGAAAATGTTTTCAATAAGGTGGAAAATGATTTTCCACCCCTAGTTTTACATTTTAATGTTTTACACCAAACCAAACAATGTAAAATGGGAAAACACTTTTCAGTGAAAATGTTTTACGCCCTACCAAACGGAGCCCTAGTATTTTCTATTATAGTCATAAATGTTTGTGTGAAAAGGTAAATAAAATCTTTTATATTTAAAGTAATTATCTTTGTTATTAAATTAACATATATAATAAATTATTTTCGTATAAGATTTTATTCTATAATTGAATTTTTTTTTCAAAAATAAAAAAGTTTTAAGAACACACCAAGAAATGACCCGTGTCATTGTTGGTGTGTCTTTTAGTACATAATTATATAATATAATTATATATATTATATATTATTATTATTATTATTTAAAACATGTTTACTTAAAACCTTTATAAAGCTCACCTGTCTTATAATCAGACCATCGTATAAAAATCCGCCCCATTTATTTATCAGACCCATATTATAACTATGGCGGGTCATGGCTTTTAAAAGGCCTTCATTCCTATGTCCTTCCTCTCTTAGTTATTTCATTGAAGCACACTCTACGTTCTCCATTGAAGCGCACTCAACGTTCTCCATTGAAGCGTTCTCCGTTGAATCTAATTCTTGTATCCCCCCATTGAAGCAGCTTCTAAGGTAAGTTGTTTGTTGTTGTTATCATCACATCAATTTCACAATCTAGGGTTTATATTTGGTTTAATCTAATTTAATTATCAGTGCTTTAAGTTTAGGGTTCGTAAATTCTTAGATTATGAAACATCATATCCAAAAGAAAAGAAAATCACGAGCGTAATTTGATTATTGAATCAAATATCCCTAAAATTATGTATTTTTCGAGATAATTCAATATGAAATTAAATCTCTTTTCCCTGGGCCTAGGGCAGCCGCCCCTCCTGCCCTGCCTCAGGGACGGGCCTGGTGGAGGGCCATAAGCGGACAGGGGAGAAAGAGAGAACTAAGCATAGAGATATGAAAAACTAACTCGTATTTCCGGTGTTTGTTTAACTAAGAATAGCTTTGGTTTGCAGACCACGATTTCTTGGTGGCGGTTTAAGGATGGTGAAGTCTCAATCTTCCGGAAACAGCTCATGACTTTGGGTTTTTACTCTTCCCGGTAAAGTACCCATCACCTTCATTTTTTCACCTCTTAATTCTTTCATCTCTCTCTTAATTCTTTGGTAGTATAATTTAGCTAGTAGGTTTAATATTGGAACGTCTTTGCATTGACAGCTGATGTTGAACCTATAAGTTCTGAATATGTAGTATATTATTTAGACTTTAATAGGTTCAATTTGGCTTAGTAGGTTATTTAGTTTGGTTCTGACATCGTGTGCATTGATTGTAGTAGTTGTCTAACAAACCAATAGTAGTTGTCTAGCAAATTTAATACAAATACTCTCAGTGCTCCTAAAAAATTGACACGGTCAAACTTGGCACACATGCCAATGCACTTGTTTGACCTTAAATATATTTGATTAGATATTAGTAAAAATAATTGAAAATTATGAAGCTTTATATTAATACCTATTTAATAATATATTTAATTATAATTTTTTTTATACGTTACTAAAATACGATGGTCAAAGTTAGTATATGAATAGTGAAAAAAAGTCAAACGTGTCAATTTTTAGGAAAAAAGGGAGTACTTTTAATTCTATTTGACTTTGATTTTATTTGGACTTAAGTGATATTATTTATCAAGTTTCAGTTTTGGTTTTGTGTACTTTGTATTGGAACCTATAACAAGTACTCAGTGTATTGATTTTTTTGTTAATTTCTTCTTCATGAAGAAATTATGTCCTTGACTCATGCAATCACTAAATATAATATGGAGCGTATTATGGAGATAATAGGTTCGTTTTATTGGTTCATCATTATGTCTTGCTAAAAATCAATATTGATCATTTGGTTAATACAAAATAAGCCTAATGCCAACTAAATGGGTTGTATGAAGTCATGCTTTACATTATTCGATCGAACAAAGGAAACCAAACACATAGCATGGGTATGGGCTTAATGTTGGTCGGTCAAAGGGAGTGAGGATAGAGAGTGTAATTTCCGTAATTAGTATAATATGATTATATGATCAGGGGTTTTGGGAAAATGCAAGATATACGTAATATTTCGCCAAAAGAATTAAACTTACAATGTCATTCCCTCTCTCCGTCTCACATATTTTCTCCATTGAAGAGGAGATTGATTTCCCCGCCTAACTAGCATTGGTGGAGGTTTGATTCACACTTGTGGACCAATTGTAGAGGGGCTTCAATTGCAGCCCTATGATCAATTGCTAAGTATATGCGTTCTTGATTTCTTTGGGGAGATTAGAGCCACAATTGAATCCTCTCTACGATTGGTCTATAAGTTTAAATTGAACCTCCACTAATGCAAGTCGGATGAGAGAAATCAGTCTCCTCTTCAATGGAGAAAACTGTCGGTTATGTGAGGGAGAGGGGGGAAGGAAATGGTATGTTGTTTTCTTTTGGGAAAATGTTACTTATATCTTTCTTTTTCCCCAAACCCCTAATTATATAATCACATTGTACTCATTAGGAGTACACTCCCTTTCTTCACTTTCCTTTGGTCGGCTGACACTGTAATGTGTGACTTCGTAGGATCCATTTAGTTGACATAGGATTTATTTTGTATCAACCCAATGATCAATATTGGACTCTAGCAAGAGTGCAAGACATAATGATGACCCAATTAAACTAAATTATTATCTCTTATATTATATTTAATAACTGCACTAGCCGAGGATATAATTCCTCCAACCATTTTCACTATTAAATCACAACAACTTGATGTGTGATTTGATCCTAGTCTTCCTACAGTGCACCTCAAAGCTCAAAATATGGAAACCCTAGATCTACAGATTTGAACAACAATTCATGATGATAAGTGTTAATATTGTGGCTTTTCGGAGTGAGGTGATTCCAGTAGGCCATGGCAGAGTTATCATCTTAGCCAATGGTCTTAAAGTGGTTAGAGAAGTGCATACCACAACTTGGGAAAACAAAGCATGTTGTGATGAAAGAGAATGAGAAAAAAGAGAATGGTCAGATGTATATTAAATAAAAAAGATTAAATATTTAATTTCAGACTTTTGGAAAAATTTCTCAAAAATAAAACTTAATGTTATATACTACCTCCGTTAACAGTTATTTGCATCAAAGGGGGTCTGCGCGGACTCCTAGGCAAAAGTTTTAAAGCATGATTATTGAAAATTTTGGGTATGTGGTTAAGTATTAATCCTTAAAAAAAAAAAATACAATTAAAAAAAAAACCCAAACCATTGAAACCCAGAACCACTAAACTCAGAATCACCACTGACAACCACCAGAACCACCTGAACTCAAAACCACCACCAAAACCACCGAAACCCAACCACGAACCCAACAAAACCACCGACTAATCACCTTAACCCTTCGACGAACCACCAAAACCCACCAAAACCCGATTAGATGAACCACCGAAGCCACCCTCACGAACCACCAGAATCACCGACAAACCACCGAAATCCTTCTACTACCACTAAAACCACACCCACGAACCACCAACAGCACCGACGAACCTCCAAATCCCACACACCACCAATACCCCCAACCTCTTTTTGGTAAATGTTGCAAATAACTTCTAACGGAGGTAGTAGTATTGTTGTGTACTTATGTCTCTCTGTCCAAGTTCTCGGCAGTGGGGTGGTGGGGTTTGTCGGTTCGAATTACTCAAAAAGTAATTTCTCTATTTTGCTTATCCCTTAATAACATGGGCAATGAAGCAATTAAATTATTTTTGTTGTTTGCTTAATCCCCATGTCATTCCTATATGTTGCATCTGAGAAAAAAGGAGGAAAGGTAAATCAAACAGCTGTACTTATTCTCTGTGAAGTATAGTCTTGGTTTAAAAAAAGTATGTACTTTCTTAAAATGTCTTTTAACAAATTGTCCCTCCCCATTTGGTGTTTTTATTTTTTCTTTTTATTTTATTGGTTGTAATTTGTTGAATGTATGATCTTTCAGGAATTGCTCGAGAAATTTGATTAGCCGACTTCAGTTCTCTCAAAGGTGAACATGTTTCTTTTCAAATTGGACAATAAATCAATTCTAGTTCCATTTTTTTATTGTCCTTTTTGATAGTTTTTTTTTTCTTTCTTTCTTTATTTTTTCCCCTTAACCGTATGTCAGAATTCAATTCCTAATGAAAACTGTCCACATTTATCTTTGAGTTTCTCTATTTATTGGCATATGGGTATCCTATAATCATTATAAACTATTAATGTTATTGAAAGTTCTTAACATTTACTATTTGCAAGGCAATAGGAGAGAGTGTTGATTTGGTGAGTGGGTGTAAGTAAAAGGTCGGTAAAGTAAAAGACTGAGGCCTTGTTTGGTTGGATGTAGGAAGTAGAAATTCCCATGAAATCTCAATTCCTATGAAATTGTAATTCCTAGGAATTCCCAAAAAATGTTTGGTTGGATGTAGGAATTTCTACTTCCCATGGTTAGGTAAGTTAATTCCTCCATTTTGTAGGAAGTAGAACTTCCTAAGGAAGTTCCAATTCCTACATTATTGTCAATCAAACAAGTATGCGTATATTCATTTCCTAGGAAATCAATGGGTGGGTGTGATAGAAATGTGGATAAAGTAGGAGAGTGAGTGACAAGGTATCAGTTTTGTGGAGCAAGAGGTGTAAGGTAGTAAATAGAGTTTGCCCAAAATGGATAAAAGTGAAAGTGCTAAGAACCTTTAGAAAAGGACAAAAACAGGAAATGTTCAGAACTTTACGAAACGGAGATTTATTTGTTTCAGTCGTCGAGCCAAGTGACATTATGTAGCATTATTTTTTTTCATTTTTGCCTTAAACCCTGTACTTTGCGTGGTGGCCTTTGCTTTTATTTGAATCCATCTCACTGATTGCATCCCTCAAGTCAAATGTGTTGGATGCATAATTAAGTCTACACATGTGCATTATTTTGCCCTGTTGATTTTCTCATGGGCACTGGCATTGAATATCTGATTATTTTGAGGTCTGTGATGTCAAAGAAAGTCATGCACAGGGGATAACATGACTATTCTATTACACTTTCAGTTATGCATAATGTTTGTTTGTATGGCTACAAACTTTATATTAGATGAAGTGACGTTTTATTGGTATCTAGTTTTGCTATGTGGTGATATAGATCAAGAGTTCTCATTAAAAAAATCGTAGATCAAGAATTGTGCTTCTGATACTTTATTTGGGGATAATCATTTTTGTTTAACTCTTCCATCTTTACCTTAGTTAGGTGGTTTATGATCTAAGTCATCTAACTTCTGATATACTTATATCTATGTTTCTACAATTTTTAACAACCTTTCAGAATCTTGCATGTTTTCTAATTAATGGCAGTGAACAATCTGAACATTATTAAGTGGGAAGTCATCTATTCTAGCGTTTGTTACAGTATAATATTGATCTATTTCTTTATGCTGTGCATGTTGACTGGTTCTATCTACTTTGATATAGTGATATCTTTGATTCCCTTTGTTTGCAAATACACATCTTTGTTTCTACGCATTTCAAACTTGAGCCCTTCACTGGTTTCATGTGTACAGAAATTCCTTGACTTACGCTATGAATTTATTGTTGTTATGTTTCATTCAAAAGAGTAAAAATAATCTTTTCTTGTGCTATTTTGATGTAAGTTTCTTAACATAGATTTTGAGAAAAATATGTCCAATTATGACCACTACCACAAGAAACAAATGACCCATCTTGTAGGAGGGAGAATATTTAGGTTGTACAGCTTGTCAGTGCATATTGTTTATACAGGATATTTCATTGTCCCATATAATCTTACGATCACGTAATATTTCACATTAAATAGTTTTGCCGAGTGGTCAATCTAGACATTGTTGTCGCCTTTGCAATTTTTCAGCTTGGACAGGTACATTAAATAGTTTTGTTGTCACATTAATTCAGATTTTAAAGGTTTATGGTGTTTCAATTAGTGTAGCTCATATGAGATGGCAATAACATTTCCCAAATCCATTTATATCTATTCCACTGCCACTAAAGTTGTTCTTTTTTATTTTTTACCTTTTTTTTTAATAGTTTCTGCAACACTTCTTCAAACATGGCTGAGGGTGGTAAAAGCTTTGTTCGGAGGGATCGTCTGCTTGATATTGAGTCAAAGGTCCATATGTGGTGGGACCAAAATAATGTATTTGTAGCTGAGCCTGGTGAGAAGCCTCCTGGAGATGGAGAGAAATTTTTTGGGAACTTTCCATTTCCATATATGAATGGATATTTGCATCTTGGACATGCATTTTCAATTTCCAAGGTAGAATTTGCTGCAGCTTACCACAGACTGAGAGGAGCCAATGTACTCTTTCCTTTTGGTTTCCACTGCACCGGCATGCCCATTAAGGCTGCAGCGGATAAACTTGCTAGAGAAATTCAACTGTTTGGTAATCCACCTGAGTTTCCTTCTGCAGTGGAGGAAGAAGTTAGCCAGCCATCAGAACAAGAGGATGCAAATGCAGGATCACAGCCATTCAGGGGTAAGAAGTCAAAAGTTGCGGCCAAAACTGGCACAAGTCTGTATCAGTGGGAGATCATGCGAAGTTTTGGCCTTTCTGATGAAGAGATCTCAAAGTTTCAGGATCCATATGAATGGCTGACCTATTTTCCGCCCTTGGCAGTTGAAGACCTTAAAGCTTTCGGCTTGGGTGTTGACTGGAGGCGCTCTTTTGTCACCACAGATATTAATCCATACTTTGATTCTTTTGTGAGGTGGCAAATGAGGAAGCTCAAAGCAGTTAATAAGATTGTGAAAGATAAAAGATATGCTATCTTCTCTCCACTAGATGGACAACCATGTGCAGACCATGACAGGGCTTCTGGTGAAGGGGTCCAGCCCCAAGAATACACAATAATAAAGATGGAAGTTATTCCACCGTTTCCTGCAAAATTGAGCGCTTTAGAGGGGAGGAAAGTATATTTGGCTGCTGCAACATTGAGGCCAGAGACCATGTATGGTCAAACAAATGCGTGGGTATTGCCTGAAGGTAAATATGGGGCCTTTGAAATTAATGAGACAGATGTTTATGTAGTCACTGAGAGGGCAGCTCTTAATCTTGCATATCAGAACTACTCAAGGGTCCCAGAGAAGCCAACATGCTTGGTAGAGCTTACTGGTCATGACTTGATTGGTTTGCCTTTAAAATCTCCGCTTGCTCAAAATGAGATCATTTACACACTTCCCATGCTGACTATCTTGACAGATAAAGGAACTGGGATAGTAACCAGTGTCCCTAGTGACGCCCCTGATGACTATATGGCACTGCATGACTTAAAGGCAAAACCAGCTCTGCGGGCGAAATTTGGTGTAAAAGATGAATGGATACTTCCTTTTGAGATCATACCCATTATTGATATCCCTGACTTTGGTGATAAACCTGCGGAGAAGGTCTGCACTGATTTGAAGATCAAGAGCCAAAATGAAAAGGACAAGCTTGCAGAAGCGAAGAGATTAACTTATTTGAAGGGTTTCACTGAAGGGACAATGCTTGTTGGTGAATTTGCTGGGGAGAAAGTCCAGGATGCCAAGCCAAAAGTCAGACGTAAGCTTTTAGAAACAAGTGAAGCCATTATGTATAGTGAGCCTGAGAAAAAGGTCATGTCTAGATCAGGCGACGAATGTGTTGTGGCTCTGACAGACCAGTGGTATATCACATATGGTGAGCCTGAATGGAAGGAGCTAGCCAAGGAGTGCTTGGATAACATGAATTGCTACTCTGATGAGACACGTCATGGTTTTGAACACACCTTGAGTTGGCTAAATCAGTGGGCCTGCTCAAGGTCATTTGGCCTTGGGACTCGTATCCCTTGGGACGAGCAGTACCTTGTGGAGTCCCTCTCTGATTCAACTGTTTACATGGCTTATTATACTGTTGTTCATTTTCTGCAAAATGGAGACATGTATGGATCTAATACCAGTTTGATAAAGCCGGAACAAATGTCTGATGATGTATGGGATTTCCTGTTTTGTGGTGGTCCGTATCCAGATTCATCAGATATTGATTCAAATGTGCTTAAGTCAATGAAGCGGGAGTTTGAATATTGGTATCCTTTTGATCTTCGTGTGTCTGGCAAAGACCTTATCCAGAACCATTTGACATTTAGTATCTATAATCACACAGCACTAATGGACAAGCGCCACTGGCCTCGTGGGTTCAGATGCAACGGACACATTTTACTAAATGCTGAGAAGATGTCCAAGTCCACTGGGAACTTCAGAACTCTGCGCCAGGCCATTGAAGAGTTCTCTGCAGATGCCACACGTTTTGCTCTTGCTGATGCTGGTGATGGTGTTGATGATGCAAATTTTGTATTTGAAACTGCAAATGCAGCAATTTTGCGTCTCACAAAAGAGATTGCATGGATGGAAGAAATTCTTGCTGCTGATGAAGCTCTTAGATCAGGTGAGCCTTCTTCTTATGCTGACCGGGTGTTCAAAAATGAGATTAATCTTGCAATAAAGCTGACTGAGCAAAACTACCAGAACTATATGTTCCGAGATGCTCTTAAGACTGGGTTTTACGACTTGCAAGCTGCTAGGGATGAATATAGGTTCTCCTGTGGGGCTGGTGGCATGAACAGGGTTTTGGTGCAGCATTTTATGGATATTCAGACACGACTTATTACCCCTATCTGCCCACATTATGCGGAGTATGTTTGGAGAGAGCTTTTGAAGAATGAAGGCTTTGTAATAAAAGCTGGCTGGCCTGTTGCTGAGGCACCTGATTTAGCCCTTAAGAGTGCCAACAAATATTTGCAGGATTCGATAGTGCTAATGAGAAAGCTCCTCCAGAAGCAAATTATGGGTTCAAAGAAGGCTGGCAAGAAAGGAGCCCCTGTTCAACAGCTTACAGAAGACAAGCAATTAACTGGTTTAATTTATGTAAATGAAACATATGATGGATGGAAGGAAGAGTGCTTGAAAATACTTCAAAGCAAATTTGATTCAAGAACTTGCACCTTTGCTCCAGACAGTGAAATTATGGCAGCACTGCAGACGAGCAAGATTGGGAAGGCTTCCAATTTCAAGCAAATCCAGAAGCAATGCATGCCATTCTTGAGGTTCAAGAAGGATGAAACTCTTGCTCTAGGCCCCCAAGCCTTGGAGTTGAAGCTTCCTTTTGGTGAGATGAAGGTCCTTTCAGAGAATTTGAATTTGATCAAGAGGCAGCTTGCACTTGAGCAGGTGGAGATTCTGTCGTATCAAGATGAGGATGCTTGTGCCAAGGCTGGACCTCTTACATCAGTTCTAAAACAAAATCCTCCATCTCCTGGTAATCCTACTGCCATCTTCTTGACAAACTTATGAAGCTGAATTTTCTGTGGTTTTGGTTAAGGCACTTGTTACGAATTTTGACTTTATCTACTGTATTAACTTCTTGAAAGCACATTGTTTTATCTTGAGTTCTTATGAAGTTTAGTTTAGTTCCAGTGACCGAACATGGATTCTGAGTTGCCATATATGCTTTTGACTCTGTCATTTATAGTTTGCAACAGTTTTCATTTTTCTCAAGCATATGGTACACAATTTACTTCAGCCGTCTTTCAACTTAGGTCATGGTGTAATTGATTAATCTCCGAGTGTCACATCACATCTCAAGCTCAAGGTGCTGCAAGATTGATTAGGAAACATATTTATGAAATGCCGCAAAACTTGTAAAAGCAAATTTAAATGTGTGAAAAACAAGTAGTTCTTTACTAAGATCCTAAGAGAAATAGTCCAACCTTTGGCTTTAAAATTATATATTCACTGAGGAAGAGTTGCATTTGCTTCCTAATTATCTGAAGCAGACATCCTAGACTTGATTTCACACACCCTATGGCAATGCTGAGAATCATTGCAGACTTGCTGTGAATTACGTCAGAGTTTCCTTATGACGGTTTAAAATGTCACACACAACCTTCTGACAGATTGCATTTCGTGAATGCCACAATGTCAATCAAACTGGCATCATTTTTTTCTATAGAAAAAGTCCTTCCTTCAGCTGTCATCTTTGACATATATATGATCTAAAAGTTTTAGCTAGTGAATCTTCAATTTCGGTTAACAGAGAAATATGGCCACCTTATCTAAGTCGGGGTTTTAGATGATACAAAGTTCCCTCTTCTTGGTGGGTGATAATCTGGTATACATGCCCTTTTGAATGCATATCAGTCTAATATCTTCCACACTGAAATAACCTCTTTCGTAAGCGTGTTTGAGCTCCATTAATGCCTTGTTTATCCCTGCATTTGTTGATAGGAAAACTTCTGATGCCCTTTGTTTGCTCCTATCTCTTACATTAAAGTTCAAGTAGTACAAAATCTGGTGCAATTTTAAGGGCAAAGTTACAGTAGTACGAGTACCATTTTACCTCACTAGTACCCTCATAGGTAAGTTCTAAAGTGTCCCATATCTCCTTGGCACTAGAGCATCCTGAGATCACGGTTTGTCTCACTCCCTCTAGTTGCTTATTGTAGAATGGACATAAACTTTGCGTTCTTCTCCAACAATTTGTAGTCTTAGGTTATGTATTCGTTCTCTAGTTTGGGAATGATATTCCTTCTTTGGTCCATCTTTTTTCCACAAGGTACCATTTTTGACAATCAACCAACATTTATAATCAATTCCAATGATGATGTTCTTAATTTTATATCTTAGGGTAAATTATTTTTTCTACATAACAAAACTGCACAATAAAGTACCTAGTATATTATTTTGTTCCATGAATAAAATGAGGATAATATTGGTAGTGTTTAGAATACTAGCTCACCTGTTTTTGGTATTCGCAATACTTAACTTCTTTAATGAAACACTTCGCCAATTTACTTAACTGTACATGCACACTTACAATACAAAAAGACTTAACTAAGAAAAGCTGTATCCTAATTATCTTCATGAGCTTCACGTATTTGGGTAGAAACATTTTAAATCACTTCTTTCTTGATTTTCATCAGGAGGGATGAAACATTTCCTGGATTAACCTGCTCGGTAGCTGCAAAGATAAAGTATTTACTCCGTATAACACAAACAAGCATTACGCAGTTCAGGTGATAGATATCACTTAAAAAACCCTTTTTTTTTTTTTTTTTTTTAAGAAAACGTTTAGTGCATTAATTAATAGTAAGAGAGTCTAACAAAACATATGGGGAAATGTCATCCGGAATAAGATGTTCCCAGAGTTGTTCACAACCATACGGCACTAACCTAGCAAGGTGGTGGGCAACAAAATTCCCATCATGCTTTACATGAGACCTAACTATGGAAGAAAAGACCGAGCTAATAGAGATGATATCTTCTAAGACACCATCAACAGCCGCAAGGGAGAAGGACTTCTTAAGTTTAGAGACAAGCTTCTAGGATTACATCACCAATGTATTGCTCCTTGGCCTTCTATATACCAAACAGAGCAGCCTTGCCTTCTGCCACCAATGGCTCCCAACGAGCTCTTGACCTGCTAACTGCCGAGAAGAGAACCCGTCCCCTGCAATCACGAGCTATGGCTCCCAGCCCCACCCAGCCTTCATCAGAGATCGCCGCATCCACATTAATCTTCACAATACCAGGTGGGGGAGGCACCCACACTGATCTGCCAGCAGGTTCACTGGGAGAGGATGTGCCCCCTAAATTTTTCTCGGTGTACTCTTCGAAATCAGCCACCAGCCTGCTATGTCTGAGAAGAAGAGCTTCATCTGAGTCCCACTCAGTATAGGTTAATAAAAAACACCTTTCTTACTCCCCTTTTAGTAATCATACAATATAAAAAACTTAGGAACCCAGCAGTAAGGTTAATAAAAAACACGTTTCTTACTCCCCTTTTAGTAATCATACAGTATAAATTTACTTTTAAACTAACACAAAACTTAACCATTATGAACTTATTAAGCGTCAGAAAAGAAAAAAACTAGAAAATCTAATACCGGTAACAATCAACAATCTAATATCATGTTATATCACTACTACATAAAGCCGGTCTCGCAGCTAGGCCACGAGACAACGACACTTGGCATTTTAGTTTCTCGCCAAGTGTCGCGCTACGTAGGAGATAAATGTATTATTGTGACACATATGATGCTAAATAAGCGATTTTTGGATAGATTTTTTTAAGATAAAATTGTTGCATAGAGTTTTATTATCGATAATATTCAAATATTTCATATATACAAAATTAATCATAACTTTTAATAAATATCTTATAACTCAATTCTATTTCCATTATCAAATTCGTTTTAAAAAGTTCTTTAAATTAAGATCTATTTATAATATATTTAACCACAAACTTTTATACTCTCTTTGTTTCATATTAATCACAACACTAGGGTGCTCACAAAGTTTAAGAAAAATTATAGGGTGGGGCTCAAAAGAGGATTTTTTATAATATAAAGTATTGTTGGTAGAAGAGAGAGAAATAATAATAATAAAAAAGTAGTATATGTGGGGTTGGTAATTAAGAAAGACAAATATTAAAATATAATTGAAAGTGGGGTTAGTGAGAGAGAGAAATTATAAAATAATGGTGGGTATTTTCCAAATATAAAAGTGTTGCAATTAATATCAAATGGAAGGAAAAGGAAAGTGTTGCGATTAATACGAAACGGGGGGAGTACGTAGCTGACCAAACCGTGTCACCAACTATTACAAGATCAGAGGTACTTCATTGGTGCTATAGGGGTTACTTGGTCAGTGTTATAGTGGTTACTCAATCATTGTTATAGATAGGGACTACTTAGTCAGTGTTAGAGGTTATCTAGTTAGTATTACAAGGGTACTCGATCAGTTTTATAGGGGTTAATTTATGGTATGGTTAGCCGCATACAAAATGCATTGTTATTCAAAAAATATTAGAGAATCAGTAAAATAAGTCTTAATCCATAAAAATAAATTTAGTTTGCTAAAAATACTTTTAGTTCAGTGAAAATAATTTAAGTTTAATAAAAATTATTTCAAGTCAATAATAACATAGATATCTATTGCTTTTTTTTAAAAAAAAAAATTAGATATCTATTTACAAACAAAACTATACAACGTACACTCCATATGATATTGTATGTCTAAATCAGATCGAATTATTTGACCGTATTTAATATTCAAATAAAAATGTTATCTTAAATATAATTTATGTATATTTTATTTTTAGAGAGCCACTTAGGAGTTTTTTTCCCAAGATTTTAGAGAGCCACTTAGGATTTTATTTTAAAAAAATTATTAGAGCGCCATGTTGGATTAGTATTTTTAAACCATTACTTATGAGATTATGTCACGTAGGATTGTTATTTTAAAGCGTCATGTAAGATTAAAATTAAAAATATCAGTTTTCTATCAAAAATAAAAATAAAAAACATTTTAAAATTAAATACAAAAAATAAGAAAAAATCATTGAAATTAAAAAATATATCCTTTCTCTTTTTCTAGTAAAAAAAAAATAAAAAAAAATGGAAAAAATCATTGAAATTAAAAATATATCCTTTCTCTTTTTCTAGCAAAAAAAAAAATGTTCATCATTTTTCATTTATTCGTCTTAAAGAATAAGTTCTACGTTAACAAAATAGAATTGGCGAATGAAATTTTAAGGTTTAAATTAATAAATATAAAATATTATCTTTTGATATTAGGAATTTCATTTAAATATAAAATAAATAAAATAAAAATATTAAATGATTATATAATATACTACGTACAACCTATGTTGCACGGGTACGGACACGGACACGGGAAAACGGCAATCCTGAAATAGGGGACAGGGGTACGACGTATAACAAGACATATAATATATCCAAAAAACGAGAATTTGACAACCTGTTCAATAAAACACTAAAAATTTAGCCTCAAAACACACAAATCTGTTTAAACAAAGTAAATAAACAAAGTGTACGAACATAGTCGCATACATAGGAAGAAACCATCAAACCAAATACATGTCTTAATAATAGTTTTACAAATCATAAATAAAATAAACATAAGTACTAATAGTTTCATTCTTCACCATCACCAAGTACATCATCAAAAAATCATACTTTCCATCTCGGGTTCATCAAGTGAGAGCTCGGCCATCTCTAGAATACCAACCTCTCCTAGGTTGTCATGCTCATCCCCACCCACATCCCACAACTTAGATCTCCCCTTAGTTTACTGATTTATACTAATTAAAATTTATTAGGGTAGCATATGTACCACATCATGTGGTGAAACATTTGATTCAATTCAACAAAATGTGGATCAAAATAAACAGATTTATACTAATTAAAATTTTCAAGTCCATCAATTATGGTTCCCAACACCCAGATCTCAGCCACATTACAAACATCTTCCAAATTCTGATTAAATAAATTAATTGCAAAAAAAAGACAATCTTGTTGCCAATTACACAATTTTAAATCTATGATTATACAATCGATCACACTTTCTATAACATTAATAACAATCACAAAACAACCCTAAAATTGGACAATTCTAACCACAATCAGAAAAGCTTTCATTTCTTCAGAAAAGTTAAAACCTAGATTGTTATTGAAATTAAACCACCAACCCAAATTCAAAAATCTATCCAATTTCATAATTGAGTAGTTAATTCTTTTTTTGAATAGCCAATTTAAGCAAAATCGTGAATTAAGCAAAATCAGTGATGAGCGAATTAAGGGATGAATTCAAATTAAAACGAGAATGAGAGGATTAACTGAGAAGGCTGAGAGCACCGGCGGTGAAAATCGAGGCCGACGAGCGACGGTGGACGGTGGCGACGAGCGACGAGTGACGGCAGAGGAATAGAGTATTAAAGGGGGTTTCGTTAAATTCGAGAAAGAGATGACTGAGAATGAGACTTACGACGGTGGTTGGTGGCAACGAGTGATGAACGACGTTCAGGCGGTGACGAGTGGTGTTCAGTTGGCGACGATTTGGGTTGAGGTGTGTTTGAGTGACGAGAGAAAGGAGCAGTGAGGATTGAGAGGAGCAGTAGGGTTTGAGACTTTGAGGGAGTTGGGCTGGAATACAAAATGGCGTGTCCAAGTTAAAACGGGCCGTGTCAATGGGAGACACGACCCGTGTCCATATATGCAGCATTATTTAAAAAAAAAAATTTGGACACGGATTTTGGTGTGTCGGACACGTATCGTACCGTGTCCCACCCGTGTCGGTGTCGGACACGCGAGTCGACTCGGACACCTCTGCTATGTGGCGTGTTCGTGCTTCACAGCGTACGACGAATAAATAAAGTAACAAATTTTATCACAAACATAGGAAAAAAAGTATAAGTTGTAAAAAAATACTAACAAACTGTGCATCACACGGGTTTCATCTAATTTAAAATAAATTTGAGTAACAATTGTTTTTTGGGATGAGTTTATGGGTTCAAAGTGTCTGATAGCATGACTAGTATCCCCTTTTATATGGGCCTAATCTTCTGTATTCTATATGTTTCATAATAATCCCAACGATAGATTTTGCACAAAAGTTTAGGAAAGCCAGTGACAACCAGTGTAAAACTTTGTCACATCGCTTCACATGAGCCACAATGATTGAGAGTAGTATTAGGATGGGTGACCTCCTGGGAAGTTCTCATGTTGGTTTATGCAGCCGACCCTATTTTATGAGATTAAGGCATTTAAGAAGAAGAGATCGCAGGGTGAGTAATAAAAAGTATAATTGGTGGTTATATATTTAATTGTTAGTAAAAAGGAAAAAAAAAAAAGAGTACTCCGTAGTATTTATTTATTTGATTATTTATAGGGTAGAGATTATTGCAGGGTGATTTTTTTTTCTTCTTCATATTGTATAATCTATATTGTAAATTGATCAACAAAACTAGGTATATTATAATCTATATTGCAAAGACGGTACTGAAGCATCAAGCGGATGGCACTTGGTTGGAGGAGCAACGAGCCTCGTTAATGGTGGTGGCATCCTTGATAGCAACAATGGCTTTCCAACTCGGGATTAATCCTCCCGGAGGTGTTTGGCAGGGAGATAAGATGTTTTGGTGGACTAATTTACCATCACTAACTCGGAATATCCTCCAACCACGCCGAAAATAACCTTACCACCTTGAAAACCAACCCTCACGGTGGTTTCTGGGGTGTTTTAAGGTGAATCAACGTCGGTAAATTAAGTCAACGGTGGAAAT
>NW_018742533.1:0-21620 GCF_001683475.1 Chenopodium quinoa | reverse complement strand
TTTTTACATTCATTTGATTCAATTAGATTTGTAGAATACATTTGACTTTTATTTGATTCAAATAGGTTTGTCTGAATGTGTTTGACTTTCATTTGATTTAATTAGATTTTTTTAGATGTTTTTGACTTTTGTTTGATTCAATTAGCTTTGTTGAATGCATTTGAGTTTTATTTGATTCAAAAAGCTCTGTTTGAATGTGTTTGACTTACATTTGATTCAATTAGATTTGTTTTAATGTGTTTGACTTTCATTTGATTCAATTAGGTTTGTAGAATGCATTTGACTTTCATTTGACACAAAGCTTTGTTTGAATGTGTTTGACTTTCATTTGATTTAAATTAGGTTTTTTTTAGATGTTTTTGACTTTCATTTGATTTAGTTAGCTTTGTTTGAATGTGTTTGACTTTCATTTGATTTAATTAGGTTTTTTTAGATGTTTTTGACTTTAATTTGATTTAGTTAGCTTTGTTGAATGCATTTGACTTTCATTTGATTCAAAAAGCTCTGTTTGAATGTGTTTGTCTTACATTTGATTCAATTAGCTTTGTTTGAATGTGTTTGACTTTCATTTGATTCAATTAGCTTTCTTTGCATTTGACCTTCATTTGATTCAAAAAGCTCTTTTTGAATGTGTTTGACTTTCATTTTATTCAATTAGCTCTGTTTGAATGTGTTTGACTTTCATTTTTTAATTAGGTTTGTTTGAATGTGTTTGACTTTCTTTTGATTTAATTAGCGTTGTTTGAATATGTTTGACTTTCATCTAATTCAATTAGCTTTGTTGAATGAATTTGACTTTCATTTGATTCAAAAAACTTTGTTTGAATGTGTTTGACTTTCATTTGATTCAATTGGCTTTGTTCGAATGTTTTAGACTTTCATTTGATTCAATTAGCTTTGTAGAATGCATTTGACTTTCATTTGATTCAAAAAGCTTTGTTAGAATGTGTTTGACTTTCATTTGATTTAATTAGGTTTTTTTAATGTTTTTGACTTTCATTTGATTCAATTAGTTTTGTTTGAATGTGTTTGACTTTTATTGATTCAATTAGCTTTGTAGATTTTGTATATTGCATTTGAACTTCATTTGATTTAAAAAGCTCTTTTTGAATGTGTTTGACATTCATTTGATTCAATTAGCTCTGTTTGAATGTGTTTGACTTTCATTTAATTCAATTTGGTTAGTTTGAATGTGTTTTACTTTGATTTGATTCAATTAGCTTTGTTTGAATGTGTTTGACTTTCATTTGATTCAATTAGCTTTATATAATGCTTTTGACTTTCATTTGATTCATATAGTTTTGTTTGAATGTGTTTGACCTTTTATTGATTTAATTTGAATTTTTTAGATGTTTTTACTTTCATTTGATTCAATTAGATTTGTAGAATATATTTGACTTTTATTTGATTCAAATAGGTTTGTCTGAATGTGTTTGACTTTCATTTGATTTAATTAGATTTTTTTAGATGTTTTTGACTTTTGTTTGATTCAATTAGCTTTGTTGAATGCATTTGAGTTTTATTTGATTCAAAAAGCTCTGTTTGAATGTGTTTGACTTACATTTGATTCAATTAGATTTGTTTTAATGTGTTTGACTTTCATTTGATTCAATTAGCTTTGTAGAATGCATTTGACTTTCATTTGACACAAATAGCTTTGTTTGAATGTGTTTGACTTTCATTTGATTTAATTAGTTTTTTTTAGATGTTTTTGACTTTCATTTGATTTAGTTAGCTTTGTTGAATGTGTTTGACTTTCATTTGATTTAATTAGCTTTGTTGAATGCATTTGACTTTCATTTGATTCAAAAAGCTCTGTTTGAATGTGTTTGTCTTACATTTGATTCATTAGCTTTGTTTGAATGTGTTTGACTTTCATTTGATTCAATTAGCTTTCTTTGCATTTGACCTTCATTTGATTCAAAAAGCTCTTTTTGAATGTGTTTGACTTTCATTTTATTCAATTAGCTCTGTTTGAATGTGTTTGACTTTCATTTGTTTAATTAGGTTTGTTTGAATGTGTTTGACTTTCTTTTGATTTAATTAGCGTTGTTTGAATATGTTTGACTTTCATCTAATTCAATTAGCTTTGTTGAATGAATTTGACTTTCATTTGATTCAAAAAACTTTGTTTGAATGTGTTTGACTTTCATTTGATTCAATTGGCTTTGTTCGAATGTTTTAGACTTTCATTTGATTCAATTAGCTTTGTAGAATGCATTTGACTTTCATTTGATTCAAAAAGCTTTGTTAGAATGTGTTTGACTTTCATTTGATTTAATTAGGTTTTTTTTAATGTTTTTGACTTTCATTTGATTCAATTAGTTTTGTTTGAATGTGTTTGACTTTTATTTGATTCAATTAGCTTTGTAGATTTTGTATATTGCATTTGAACTTCATTTGATTTAAAAAGCTCTTTTTGAATGTGTTTGACATTCATTTGATTCAATTAGCTCTGTTTGAATGTGTTTGACTTTCATTTAATTCAATTTGGTTAGTTTGAATGTGTTTTACTTTGATTTGATTCAATTAGCTTTGTTTGAATGTGTTTGACTTTCATTTTGATTCATTAGCTTTATATAATGCTTTTGACTTTCATTTGATTCATATAGTTTTGTTTGAATGTGTTTGACCTTTTATTGATTTAATTTGAATTTTTTAGATGTTTTTACTTTCATTTGATTCAATTAGATTTGTAGAATATATTTGACTTTTATTTGATTCAAATAGGTTTGTCTGAATGTGTTTGACTTTCATTTGATTTTAATTAGATTTTTTTAGATGTTTTTTGACTTTTGTTTGATTCAATTAGCTTTGTTAAATGCATTTGAGTTTTATTTGATTCAAAAGCTCTGTTTGAATGTGTTTGACTTACATTTGATTCAATTAGCTTTGTTTTAATGTGTTTGACTTTCATTTGATTCAATTAGCTTTGTAGATTGCATTTGACCTTCATTTGATTCAAAAGCTCTATTTGAATGTGTTTGACTTTCATTTGATTCAATTAGCTCTATTTGAATGTGTTTGACTTTCATTTGATTCAATTAGCTTTGTTAAATGCATTTGACTTTCATTTGATTCAAAAAGTTCTTTTTGAATGGGTTTGACTTCCATTTGTTTCAATTAGATCTGTTTGAATGTGTTTGACTTTCATTAGATTCTATTAGGTTAGTTTGAATGTGTTTGACTTTCATTTGATTCAATTAGCTTTGTAGAATGCATTTGACTTTCATTTAATTCAAATAGCTTTGTTCGAATGTGTTTGACTTTCATTTGATTTAATTAGCTTTGTTTGAATGTGTTTGACTTTCATTTTGATTTAATTAGATTTTTTAGATGTTTTTGACTTTCATTTGATTCAATTTGCTTTGTTGAATGCATTTGACTTTAATTGATTCAAAAGCTTTGTTTGAATGTGTTTGACTTTCATTTGATTCAATTGCCTTTGTTCGAATGTTTTGACTTTCATTTGATTCATTAGCTTTGTAGAATGCATTTGACTTTCATTTGATACAAATAGCTTTGTTTGAATGTGTTTGACTTTCATTTGATTTAATTAGGTTTTTTTAGATGTTTTTGACTTTCATTCGATTAAATTAGCTTTGTTGAATGCATTTGACTTTCATTTGATTTAAAAAGCTCTTTTTGAATGTGTTTGACTTTCATTTAGTTCAAATAGCTTTGTTTGAATGTGTTTGACTTTCATTTGATTTAATTAGCTTTTTTTGAATGTGTTTGACTTTCATTTGATTTAATTAGCGTTGTTTGAATGTGTTTGACTTTCATCTGATTCAATTAGCTTTGTTGAATGAATTTGACTTTCATTTGATTTAAAAAGCTTTGTTTGAATGTGTTTGACTTTCATTTGATTCAATTGGCTTTGTTCGAATGTTTTTGACTTTCATTATATTCAATTAACTTTGTAGAATGCATTTGACTTTCATTTGATTCAAAAAGCTTTGTTAGAATGTGTTTGCCTTTCATTTGATTTAATTAGGTTTTTTTTTAATGTTTTTGACTTTCATTTGATTCAATTAGTTTTGTTTGAATGTGTTTGACTTTCATTTGATTCAATTAGCTTTATATAATGCTTTTGACTTTCATTTGATTCATATAGTTTTGTTTGAATGTGTTTGACCTTTTATTGATTTAATTTGAATTTTTTAGATGTTTTTACTTTCATTTGATTCAATTAGATTTGTAGAATATATTTGACTTTTATTTGATTCAAATAGGTTTGTCTGAATGTGTTTGACTTTCATTTGATTTAATTAGATTTTTTTAGATGTTTTTGACTTTTGTTTGATTCAATTAGCTTTGTTGAATGCATTTGAGTTTTATTTGATTCAAAAAGCTCTGTTTGAATGTGTTTGACTTACATTTGATTCAATTAGATTTGTTTTAATGTGTTTGACTTTCATTTGATTCAATTAGGTTTGTAGAATGCATTTGACTTTCATTTGACACAAATAGCTTTGTTTGAATGTGTTTGACTTTCATTTGATTTAATTAGGTTTTTTTTAGATGTTTTTGACTTTCATTTGATTTAGTTAGCTTTGTTTGAATGTGTTTGACTTTCATTTGATTTAATTAGGTTTTTTTAGATGTTTTTGACTTTAATTTGATTTAGTTAGCTTTGTTGAATGCATTTGACTTTCATTTGATTCAAAAAGCTCTGTTTGAATGTGTTTGTCTTACATTTGATTCAATTAGCTTTGTTTGAATGTGTTTGACTTTCATTTGATTCAATTAGCTTTCTTTGCATTTGACCTTCATTTGATTCAAAAAGCTCTTTTTGAATGTGTTTGACTTTCATTTTATTCAATTAGCTCTGTTTGAATGTGTTTGACTTTCATTTGGTTTAATTAGGTTTGTTTGAATGTGTTTGACTTTCTTTTGATTTAATTAGCGTTGTTTGAATATGTTTGACTTTCATCTAATTCAATTAGCTTTGTTGAATGAATTTGACTTTCATTTGATTCAAAAAACTTTGTTTGAATGTGTTTGACTTT
This sequence comes from Chenopodium quinoa, assembly GCF_001683475.1. NCBI lineage: Eukaryota > Viridiplantae > Streptophyta > Magnoliopsida > Caryophyllales > Amaranthaceae > Chenopodium > Chenopodium quinoa. The sequence continues at coordinate 16,608 of NW_018742533.1, read as the reverse complement.
CATTTGATTCAATTGGCTTTGTTCGAATGTTTTAGACTTTCATTTGATTCAATTAGCTTTGTAGAATGCATTTGACTTTCATTTGATTCAAAAAGCTTTGTTAGAATGTGTTTGACTTTCATTTGATTTAATTAGGTTTTTTTTAATGTTTTTGACTTTCATTTGATTCAATTAGTTTTGTTTGAATGTGTTTGACTTTTATTTTGATTCAATTAGCTTTGTAGATTTTGTATATTGCATTTGAACTTCATTTGATTTAAAAAGCTCTTTTTGAATGTGTTTGACATTCATTTGATTCAATTAGCTCTTTTTGAATGTGTTTGACTTTCATTTAATTCAATTTGGTTAGTTTGAATGTGTTTTACTTTGATTTGATTCAATTAGCTTTGTTTGAATGTGTTTGACTTTCATTTGATTCAATTAGCTTTATATAATGCTTTTGACTTTCATTTGATTCATATAGTTTTGTTTGAATGTGTTTGTCCTTTTATTGATTTAATTTGAATTTTTTAGATGTTTTTACTTTCATTTGATTCAATTAGATTTGTAGAATATATTTGACTTTTATTTGATTCAAATAGGTTTGTCTGAATGTGTTTGACTTTCATTTGATTTAATTAGATTTTTTTTAGATGTTTTTGACTTTTGTTTGATTCAATTAGCTTTGTTGAATGCATTTGAGTTTTATTTGATTCAAAAAGCTCTGTTTGAATGTCTTTGACTTACATTTGATTCAATTAGCTTTGTTTTAATGTGTTTGACTTTCATTTGATTCAATTAGCTTTGTAGATTGCATTTGACCTTCATTTGATTCAAAAAGCTCTATTTGAATGTGTTTGACTTTCATTTGATTCAATTAGCTCTATTTGAATGTGTTTGACTTTCATTTGATTCAATTAGCTTTGTTAAATGCATTTGACTTTCATTTGATTCAAAAAGTTCTTTTTGAATGGGTTTGACTTCCATTTGTTTCAATTAGATCTGTTTGAATGTGTTTGACTTTCATTAGATTCTATTAGGTTAGTTTGAATGTGTTTGACTTTCATTTGATTCAATTAGCTTTGTAGAATGCATTTGACTTTCATTTAATTCAAATAGCTTTGTTCGAATGTGTTTGACTTTCATTTGATTTAATTAGCTTTGTTTGAATGTGTTTGACTTTCATTTGATTTAATTAGATTTTTTAGATGTTTTTGACTTTCATTTGATTCAATTTGCTTTGTTGAATGCATTTGACTTTAATTGATTCAAAAAGCTTTGTTTGAATGTGTTTGACTTTCATTTGATTCAATTGCCTTTGTTCGAATGTTTTTGACTTTCATTTGATTCAATTAGCTTTGTAGAATGCATTTGACTTTCATTTGATACAAATAGCTTTGTTTGAATGTGTTTGACTTTCATTTGATTTAATTAGGTTTTTTTAGATGTTTTTGACTTTCATTCGATTAAATTAGCTTTGTTGAATGCATTTGACTTTCATTTGATTTAAAAAGCTCTTTTTGAATGTGTTTGACTTTCATTTAGTTCAAATAGCTTTGTTTGAATGTGTTTGACTTTCATTTGATTTAATTAGCTTTTTTTGAATGTGTTTGACTTTCATTTGATTTAATTAGCGTTGTTTGAATGTGTTTGACTTTCATCTGATTCAATTAGCTTTGTTGAATGAATTTGACTTTCATTTGATTTAAAAAGCTTTGTTTGAATGTGTTTGACTTTCATTTGATTCAATTGGCTTTGTTCGAATGTTTTTGACTTTCATTATATTCAATTAACTTTGTAGAATGCATTTGACTTTCATTTGATTCAAAAAGCTTTGTTAGAATGTGTTTGCCTTTCATTTGATTTAATTAGGTTTTTTTTAATGTTTTTGACTTTCATTTGATTCAATTAGTTTTGTTTGAATGTGTTTGACTTTCATTTGATTCAATTAGCTTTATATAATGCTTTTGACTTTCATTTGATTCATATAGTTTTGTTTGAATGTGTTTGACCTTTTATTGATTTAATTTGAATTTTTTAGATGTTTTTACTTTCATTTGATTCAATTAGATTTGTAGAATATATTTGACTTTTATTTGATTCAAATAGGTTTGTCTGAATGTGTTTGACTTTCATTTGATTTAATTAGATTTTTTTAGATGTTTTTGACTTTTGTTTGATTCAATTAGCTTTGTTGAATGCATTTGAGTTTTATTTGATTCAAAAAGCTCTGTTTGAATGTGTTTGACTTACATTTGATTCAATTAGATTTGTTTTAATGTGTTTGACTTTCATTTGATTCAATTAGGTTTGTAGAATGCATTTGACTTTCATTTGACACAAATAGCTTTGTTTGAATGTGTTTGACTTTCATTTGATTTAATTAGGTTTTTTTTAGATGTTTTTGACTTTCATTTGATTTAGTTAGCTTTGTTTGAATGTGTTTGACTTTCATTTGATTTAATTAGGTTTTTTTTAGATGTTTTTGACTTTAATTTGATTTAGTTAGCTTTGTTGAATGCATTTGACTTTCATTTGATTCAAAAAGCTCTGTTTGAATGTGTTTGTCTTACATTTGATTCAATTAGCTTTGTTTGAATGTGTTTGACTTTCATTTGATTCAATTAGCTTTCTTTGCATTTGACCTTCATTTGATTCAAAAAGCTCTTTTTGAATGTGTTTGACTTTCATTTTATTCAATTAGCTCTGTTTGAATGTGTTTGACTTTCATTTGGTTTAATTAGGTTTGTTTGAATGTGTTTGACTTTCTTTTGATTTAATTAGCGTTGTTTGAATATGTTTGACTTTCATCTAATTCAATTAGCTTTGTTGAATGAATTTGACTTTCATTTGATTCAAAAAACTTTGTTTGAATGTGTTTGACTTTCATTTGATTCAATTGGCTTTGTTCGAATGTTTTAGACTTTCATTTGATTCAATTAGCTTTGTAGAATGCATTTGACTTTCATTTGATTCAAAAAGCTTTGTTAGAATGTGTTTGACTTTCATTTGATTTAATTAGGTTTTTTTTAATGTTTTTGACTTTCATTTGATTCAATTAGTTTTGTTTGAATGTGTTTGACTTTTATTTGATTCAATTAGCTTTGTAGATTTTGTATATTGCATTTGAACTTCATTTGATTTAAAAAGCTCTTTTTGAATGTGTTTGACATTCATTTGATTCAATTAGCTCTTTTTGAATGTGTTTGACTTTCATTTAATTCAATTTGGTTAGTTTGAATGTGTTTTACTTTGATTTGATTCAATTAGCTTTGTTTGAATGTGTTTGACTTTCATTTGATTCAATTAGCTTTATATAATGCTTTTGACTTTCATTTGATTCATATAGTTTTGTTTGAATGTGTTTGACCTTTTATTGATTTAATTTGAATTTTTTAGATGTTTTTACTTTCATTTGATTCAATTAGATTTGTAGAATATATTTGACTTTTATTTGATTCAAATAGGTTTGTCTGAATGTGTTTGACTTTCATTTGATTTAATTAGATTTTTTTAGATGTTTTTGACTTTTGTTTGATTCAATTAGCTTTGTTGAATGCATTTGAGTTTTATTTGATTCAAAAAGCTCTGTTTGAATGTGTTTGACTTACATTTGATTCAATTAGCTTTGTTTTAATGTGTTTGACTTTCATTTGATTCAATTAGCTTTGTAGATTGCATTTGACCTTCATTTGATTCAAAAAGCTCTATTTGAATGTGTTTGACTTTCATTTGATTCAATTAGCTCTATTTGAATGTGTTTGACTTTCATTTGATTCAATTAGCTTTGTTAAATGCATTTGACTTTCATTTGATTCAAAAAGTTCTTTTTGAATGGGTTTGACTTCCATTTGTTTCAATTAGATCTGTTTGAATGTGTTTGACTTTCATTAGATTCTATTAGGTTAGTTTGAATGTGTTTGACTTTCATTTGATTCAATTAGCTTTGTAGAATGCATTTGACTTTCATTTAATTCAAATAGCTTTGTTCGAATGTGTTTGACTTTCATTTGATTTAATTAGCTTTGTTTGAATGTGTTTGACTTTCATTTGATTTAATTAGATTTTTTAGATGTTTTTGACTTTCATTTGATTCAATTTGCTTTGTTGAATGCATTTGACTTTAATTGATTCAAAAAGCTTTGTTTGAATGTGTTTGACTTTCATTTGATTCAATTGCCTTTGTTCGAATGTTTTTGACTTTCATTTGATTCAATTAGCTTTGTAGAATGCATTTGACTTTCATTTGATACAAATAGCTTTGTTTGAATGTGTTTGACTTTCATTTGATTTAATTAGGTTTTTTTAGATGTTTTTGACTTTCATTCGATTAAATTAGCTTTGTTGAATGCATTTGACTTTCATTTGATTTAAAAAGCTCTTTTTGAATGTGTTTGACTTTCATTTAGTTCAAATAGCTTTGTTTGAATGTGTTTGACTTTCATTTGATTTAATTAGCTTTTTTTGAATGTGTTTGACTTTCATTTGATTTAATTAGCGTTGTTTGAATGTGTTTGACTTTCATCTGATTCAATTAGCTTTGTTGAATGAATTTGACTTTCATTTGATTTAAAAAGCTTTGTTTGAATGTGTTTGACTTTCATTTGATTCAATTGGCTTTGTTCGAATGTTTTTGACTTTCATTATATTCAATTAACTTTGTAGAATGCATTTGACTTTCATTTGATTCAAAAAGCTTTGTTAGAATGTGTTTGCCTTTCATTTGATTTAATTAGGTTTTTTTTAATGTTTTTGACTTTCATTTGATTCAATTTGTTTTGTTTGAATGTGTTTGACTTTCATTTGATTCAATTAGCTTTGTAGATTTTGTAGATTGCATTTGACCTTCATTTGATTCAAAAAGCACTTTTTGAATGTGTTTTGACTTTCATTTAAGTCAATTAGCTCTGTTTGAATGTCTTTGACTTTCATTTTATTCAATTAGGTTTGTTTGAAAGTGTTTTACTTTGTTTTGATTCAATTAGCTTTGTTTGAATGTGTTTGACTTTCATTTGATTCAATTAGCTTTATAGAATGCTTTTGACTTTCATTTGATTCAAATAGTTTTGTTTGAATGTGTTTGACCTTTTATTGATTTAATTTGAATTTTTTATATGTTTTTACATTCACTTGATTTTATTAGATTTGTAGAATACATTTGACTTTTATTTGATTCAAATAGGTTTGTCTGAATGTGTTTGACATTCATTTGATTTAATTAGATTTTTTTAGATGTTTTTGACTTTTGTTTGATTCAATTAGCTTTGTTGAATGCATTTGAGTTTTATTTGATTCAAAAAGCTCTGTTTGAATGAGTTTGACTTACATTTGATTTAATTAGCTTTGTTTTAATGTGTTTGACTTTCATTTGATTCAATTAGCTTTGTAGATTGCATTTGACCTTCATTTGATTCAAAAAGCTCTATTTGAATGTGTTTGACTTTCATTTGATTCAATTAGCTCTATTTGAATGTGTTTGACTTTCATTTGATTCAATTAGCTTTGTTAAATGCATTTGACTTTCATTTGATTCAAAAAGTTTTTTTTGAATGGGTTTGACTTCCATTTGTTTCAATTAGATATGTTTGAATGTGTTTCACTTTCATTAGATTCTATTAGGTTAGTTTGAATGTGTTTGACTTTCATTTGATTCAATTAGCTTTGTAGAATGCATTTGACTTTCATTTAATTCAAATAGCTTTGTTCGAATGTGTTTGACTTTCATTTGATTTAATTAGCTTTGTTTGAACGTGTTTGACTTTCATTTGATTTAATTAGATTTTTTTAGATGTTTTTTACTTTCATTTGATTCAATTTGCTTTGTTGAATGCATTTGACTTTAATTGATTCAAAAAGCTTTGTTTGAATTTGTTTGACTTTCATTTGATTCAATTGCCTTTGTTCGAATGTTTTTGACTTTCATTTGATTCAATTAGCTTTGTAGAATGCATTTGACTTTCATTTAATACAAATAGCTTTATTTGAATGTGTTTGACTTTCATTTGATTTAATTAGGTTTTTTTTAGATGTTTTTGACTTTCATTTGATTAAATTAGCTTTGTTGAATGCATTTGACTTTCATTTGATTTAAAAAGCTCTTTTTAAATGTGTTTGACTTTCATCTAGTTCAAATAGCTTTGTTTGAATGTGTTTGACTTTCATTTGATTTAATTAGCTTTTTTTAAATGTGTTTGACTTTCATTTGATTTAATTAGATTTTTAGATGTTTTGACTTTCATTTGATTCAATTAGCTTTGTTGAATGCATTTGACTTTCATTTTATTCAAAAAGCTTTGTTTGAATGTGTTTGACTTTCATTGGATTCAATTGGCTTTGTTCGAATGTTTTTTACTTCCATTTTATTCAATTAGCTTTGTAGAATGCATTTGACTTTCATTTGACACAAATAGCTTTGTTAGAATGTGTTTGACTTTCATTTGATTTAATTAGGTTTTTTTTAATGTTTTTGACTTTTATTTGATTCATTTAGTTTTGTTTGAATGTGTTTGACTTTCATTTGATTCAATTAGCTTTGTAGATTGCATTTGACCTTCATTTGATTCAAAAAGCTCTTTTTGAATGTATTTGACTTTCATTTGATTCAATTAGCTCTGTTTGAATGTGTTTGACTTTCATTCGATTCTATTAGGTTTGTTCGAATGTGTTTAGCTTTCATTTGATTCAATTAGCTTTGTAGATTGCATTTTACTTTCATTTAGTTCAAATAGCTTTGTTTGAATGTGTTTGACTTTCGTTTGATTTAATTAGCTTTTTTTGAATGTGTTTGACTATCATTTGATTTAATTAGATTTTTTTAGATGTTTTTTACTTTCATTTGATTCAATTACCTTTGTTGAATGCATTTGACTTTCATTTGATTTAAAAAGCTTTGTTTGAATGTGTTTAACTTTCATTTGATTCAATTGGCTTTGTTCGAATGTTTTTGACTTTCATTATATTCAATTAACTTTGTAGAATGCATTTGATTTTCATTTGATTCAAAAAGCTTTGTTAGAATGTGTTTGCCTTTCATTTGATTTAATTAGGTTTTTTTTTAATGTTTTTGACTTTCATTTGATTCAATTAGTTTTGTTTGAATGTGTTTGACTTTCATTTGATTCAATTAGCTTTGTAGATTTTGTAGATTGCATTTGACCTTCATTTGATTCAAAAAGCACTTTTTGAATGTGTTTTGACTTTCATTTAATTCAATTAGCTCTGTTTGAATGTCTTTGACTTTCATTTTATTCAATTAGGTTTGTTTGAAAGTGTTATACTTTGTTTTGATTCAATTAGCTTTGTTTGAATGTGTTTGACTTTCATTTGATTCAATTAGCTTTATAGAATGCTTTTGACTTTCATTTGATTCAAATAGTTTTGTTTGAATGTGTTTGACCTTTTATTGATTTAATTTGAATTTTTTATATGTTTTTACATTCATTTGATTTTATTAGATTTGTAGAATACATTTGACTTTTATTTGATTCAAATAGGTTTGTCTGAATGTGTTTGACTTTCATTTGATTTAATTAGATTTTTTTAGATGTTTTTGACTTTTGTTTGATTCAATTAGCTATGTTGAATGCATTTGAGTTTTATTTGATTCAAAAAGCTCTGTTTGAATGAGTTTGACTTACATTTGATTCAATTAGCTTTGTTTTAATGTGTTTGACTTTCATTTGATTCAATTAGCTTTGTAGATTGCATTTGACCTTCATTTGATTCAAAAAGCTCTATTTGAATGTGTTTGACTTTCATTTGATTCAATTAGCTCTATTTGAATGTGTTTGACTTTCATTTGATTCAATTAGCTTTGTTAAATGCATTTGACTTTCATTTGATTCAAAAAGTTTTTTTTGAATGGGTTTGACTTCCATTTGTTTCAATTAGATATGTTTGAATGTGTTTGACTTTCATTAGATTCTATTAGGTTAGTTTGAATGTGTTTGACTTTCATTTGATTCAATTAGCTTTGTAGAATGCATTTGACTTTCATTTAATTCAAATAGCTTTGTTCGAATGTGTTTGACTTTCATTTGATTCAATTAGCTTTGTTGAATGCATTTGACTTTCATTTGATTCAAAAGCTTTGTTTGAATGTGTTTGACTTTCATTGGATTCAATTGGCTTTGTTCGAGTGTTTTTTACTTCCATTTGATTCAATTCGCTTTGTAGAATGCATTTGACTTTCATTTGACACAAATAGCTTTGTTAGAATGTGTTTGACTTTCATTTGATTTAATTAGGTATTTTTTAATGTTTTTGACTTTCATTTGATTCAATTAGTTTTGTTTGAATGTGTTTGACTTTCATTTGATTCAATTAGCTTTGTAGATTGCATTTGAACTTGATTTGATTTAAAAAGCTCTTTTTGAATGTGTTTGACTTTCATTTGATTCAATTAGCTCTGTTTGAATGTGTTTGACTTTCATTTGATTCAATTTGGTTAGTTTGAATGTGTTTTACTTTGATTTGATTCAATTAGCTTTGTTTGAATGTGTTTGACTTTCATTTGATTCAATTAGCTTTATAGAATGCTTTTGACTTTCATTTGATTCATATAGTTTTGTTTGAATGTGTTTAACCTTTTATTGATTTAATTTGAATTTTTTAGATGTTTTTACATTCATTTGATTCAATTAGATTTGTAGAATACATTTGACTTTTATTTGATTCAAATAGGTTTGTCTGAATGTGTTTGACTTTCATTTGATTTAATTAGATTTTTTTAGATGTTTTTGACTTTTGTTTGATTCAATTAGCTTTGTTGAATGCATTTGAGTTTTATTTGATTCAAAAAGCTCTGTTTGAATGTGTTTGACTTACATTTGATTCAATTAGATTTGTTTTAATGTGTTTGACTTTCATTTGATTCAATTAGGTTTGTAGAATGCATTTGACTTTCATTTGACACAAATAGCTTTGTTTGAATGTGTTTGACTTTCATTTGATTTAATTAGGTTTTTTTTAGATGTTTTTGACTTTCATTTGATTTAGTTAGCTTTGTTTGAATGTGTTTGACTTTCATTTGATTTAATTAGGTTTTTTTAGATGTTTTTGACTTTAATTTGATTTAGTTAGCTTTGTTGAATGCATTTGACTTTCATTTGATTCAAAAAGCTCTGTTTGAATGTGTTTGTCTTACATTTGATTCAATTAGCTTTGTTTGAATGTGTTTGACTTTCATTTGATTCAATTAGCTTTCTTTGCATTTGACCTTCATTTGATTCAAAAAGCTCTTTTTGAATGTGTTTGACTTTCATTTTATTCAATTAGCTCTGTTTGAATGTGTTTGACTTTCATTTGGTTTAATTAGGTTTGTTTGAATGTGTTTGACTTTCTTTTGATTTAATTAGCGTTGTTTGAATATGTTTGACTTTCATCTAATTCAATTAGCTTTGTTGAATGAATTTGACTTTCATTTGATTCAAAAAACTTTGTTTGAATGTGTTGACTTTCATTTGTTCAATTGGCTTTGTTCGAATGTTTTAGACTTTCATTTGATTCAATTAGCTTTGTAGAATGCATTTGACTTTCATTTGATTCAAAAAGCTTTGTTAGAATGTGTTTGACTTTCATTTGATTTAATTAGGTTTTTTTTAATGTGTTTGACTTTCATTTGATTCAATTAGTTTTGTTTGAATGTGTTTGACTTTTTATTTGATTCAATTAGCTTTGTAGATTTTGTATATTGCATTTGAACTTCATTTGATTTAAAAAGCTCTTTTTGAATGTGTTTGACATTCATTTGATTCAATTAGCTCTGTTTGAATGTGTTTGACTTTCATTTAATTCAATTTGGTTAGTTTGAATGTGTTTTACTTTGAATTTGATTCAATTAGCTTTGTTTGAATGTGTTTGACTTTCATTTGATTCAATTAGCTTTATATAATGCTTTTGACTTTCATTTGATTCATATAGTTTTGTTTGAATGTGTTTGACCTTTTATTGATTTAATTTGAATTTTTTAGATGTTTTTACTTTCATTTGATTCAATTAGATTTGTAGAATATATTTGACTTTTATTTTGATTCAAATAGGTTTGTCTGAATGTGTTTGACTTTCATTTGATTTAATTAGATTTTTTTTAGATGTTTTTGACTTTTGTTTGATTCAATTAGCTTTGTTGAATGCATTTGAGTTTTATTTGATTCAAAAAGCTCTGTTTGAATGTGTTTGACTTACATTTGATTCAATTAGCTTTGTTTTAATGTGTTTGACTTTCATTTGATTCAATTAGCTTTTAGATTGCATTTGACTTCATTTGATTCAAAAAAGCACTATTTGAATGTGTTTGACTTTCATTTGATTCAATTAGCTCTATTTGAATGTGTTTGACTTTCATTTGATTCAATTAGCTTTGTTAAATGCATTTGACTTTCATTTGATTCAAAAAGTTCTTTTTGAAAGGGTTTGACTTCCATTTGTTTCAATTAGATCTGTTTGAATGTGTTTGACTTTCATTAGATTCTATTAGGTTAGTTTGAATGTGTTTGACTTTCATTTGATTCAATTAGCTTTGTAGAATGCATTTGACTTTCATTTAATTCAAATAGCTTTGTTCGAATGTGTTTGACTTTCATTTGATTTAATTAGCTTTGTTTGAATGTGTTTGACTTTCATTGATTTAATTAGATTTGTTTAGATGTTTTTGATTTCCATTGGTTTAAAAAGCTCTAGTTGAATGCATTAGACTTTAATTGATTCAAAAAGCTTTGTTTGAATGTGTTTGACTTTCATTTGATTCAATTGCCTTTGTTCGAATGTTTTTACTTTCATTTGATTCAATTAGCTTTGTAGAATGCATTTGACTTTCATTTGATACAAATAGCTTTGTTTGAATGTGTTTGACTTTCATTTGATTTAATTAGGTTTTTTTAGATGTTTTTTACTTTCATTCGATTAATTAGCTTTGTTGAATGCATTTGACTTTCATTTGATTTAAAAAGCTCTTTTTGAATGTGTTTGACTTTCATTTAGTTCAAATAGCTTTGTTTGAATGTGTTTGACTTTCATTTGATTTAATTAGCTTTTTTTGAATGTGTTTGACTTTCATTTGATTTAATTAGCGTTGTTTGAATGTGTTTGACTTTCATCTGATTCAATTAGCTTTGTTGAATGAATTTGACTTTCATTTTGATTTAAAAAGCTTTGTTTGAATGTGTTGACTTTCATTTGATTCAATTGGCTTTGTTCGAATGTTTTTGACTTTCATTATATTCAATTAACTTTGTAGAATGCATTTGACTTTCATTTGATTCAAAAAGCTTTGTTAGAATGCATTTGAGTTTTATTTGATTCAAAAAGCTCTGTTTGAATGAGTTTGACTTACATTTGATTCAATTAGCTTTGTTTTAATGTGTTTGACTTTCATTTGATTCAATTAGCTTTGTAGATTGCATTTGACCTTCATTTGATTCAAAAAGCTCTATTTGAATGTGTTTGACTTTCATTTGATTCAATTAGCTCTATTTGAATGTGTTTGACTTTCATTTGATTCAATTAGCTTTGTTAAATGCATTTGACTTTCATTTGATTCAAAAGTTTTTTTTGAATGGTTTGACTTCCATTTGTTTCAATTAGATTGTTTGAATGTGTTTGACTTTCATTAGATTCTATTAGGTTAGTTTGAATGTGTTTGACTTTCATTTGATTCAATTAGCTTTAGAATGCATTTGACTTTCATTTAATTCAAATAGCTTTGTTCGAATGTGTTTGACTTTCATTTGATTTAAATTAGCTTTGTTTGAACGTGTTTGACTTTCATTTGATTTAATTAGATTTTTTTAGATGTTTTTTACTTTCATTTGATTCAATTTGCTTTGTTGAATGCATTAGACTTTAATTAATTCAAAAAGCTTTGTTTGAATGTTGTTTGACTTTCATTTGATTCAATTGCCTTTGTTCGAATGTTTTTGACTTTCATTTGATTCAATTAGCTTTGTAGAATGCATTTGGACTTTCATTTGATACAAATAGCTTTTATTGTTTTTCTTTATTTGATATGTGTTTGACTTTCATTGATTTAATTACTTTTTGTTTTTTTTCATTTGATTTAAATAGTTTTTTTATATGAATGTATTCAGGTTTTTGACTCTTCAGAGTTTAACTGACTACATTTTGATTAAATTAGCTTTGTTGAATGCATTTGACTTTCATTTGATTTAAAAAGCTCTTTTAAATGTGTTTGACTTTCATCTAGTTCAAATAGCTTGTTTGAATGTGTTTGACTTTCATTTGATTTAATTAGCTTTTTAAATGTGTTTGACTTTCATTTGATTTAATTAGATTTTTTAGATGTTTTGACTTTCATTTGATTCAATTAGCTTTGTTGAATGCATTTGACTTTCATTTTATTCAAAAAGCTTTGTTTGAATGTGTTTGACTTTCATTGGATTCAATTGGCTTTGTTCGAATGTTTTTTACTTCCATTTTATTCAATTAGCTTTGTAGAATGCATTTGACTTTCATTTGACACAAATAGCTTTGTTAGAATGTGTTTGACTTTCATTTGATTTAATTAGGTTTTTTTAATGTTTTTGACTTTATTTGATTCATTTAGTTTTGTTTGAATGTGTTTGACTTTCATTTGATTCAATTAGCTTTGTAGATTGCATTTGACCTTCATTTGATTCAAAAAGCTCTTTTTGAATGTATTTGACTTTCATTTGATTCAATTAGCTCTGTTTGAATGTGTTTGACTTTCATTCGATTCTATTAGGTTTGTTCGAATGTGTTTAGCTTTCATTTGATTCAATTAGCTTTGTAGATTGCATTTTACTTTCATTTAGTTCAAATAGCTTTGTTTGAATGTGTTTGACTTTCGTTTGATTTAATTAGCTTTTTTGAATGTGTTTGACTATCATTTGATTTAATTAGATTTTTTTAGATGTTTTTACTTTCATTTGATTCAATTACCTTTGTTGAATGCATTTGACTTTCATTTGATTTAAAAAGCTTTGTTTGAATGTGTTTAACTTTCATTTGATTCAATTGGCTTTGTTCGAATGTTTTTGACTTTCATTATATTCAATTAACTTTGTAGAATGCATTTGATTTTCATTTGATTCAAAAGCTTTGTTAGAATGTGTTTGCCTTTCATTTGATTTAATTAGGTTTTTTTTTAATGTTTTTGACTTTCATTTGATTCAATTAGTTTGTTTGAATGTGTTTGACTTTCATTTGATTCAATTAGCTTTGTAGATTTTGTAGATTGCATTTGACCTTCATTTGATTCAAAAAGCACTTTTTGAATGTGTTTTGACTTTCATTTAATTCAATTAGCTCTGTTTGAATGTCTTTGACTTTCATTTTATTCAATTAGGTTTGTTTGAAAGTGTTTACTTTGTTTTGATTCAATTAGCTTTGTTTGAATGTGTTTGACTTTCATTTGATTCAATTAGCTTTATAGAATGCTTTTGACTTTCATTTGATTCAAATAGTTTTGTTTGAATGTGTTTGACCTTTTATTGATTTAATTTGAATTTTTTATATGTTTTTACATTCATTTGATTTTATTAGATTTGTAGAATACATTTGACTTTTATTTGATTCAAATAGGTTTGTCTGAATGTGTTTGACTTTCATTTGATTTAATTAGATTTTTTTAGATGTTTTTGACTTTTGTTTGATTCAATTAGCTTTGTTGAATGCATTTGAGTTTTATTTGATTCAAAAAGCTCTGTTTGAATGAGTTTGACTTACATTTGATTCAATTAGCTTTGTTTTAATGTGTTTGACTTTCATTTGATTCAATTAGCTTTGTAGATTGCATTTGACCTTCATTTGATTCAAAAAGCTCTATTTGAATGTGTTTGACTTTCATTTGATTCAATTAGCTCTATTTGAATGTGTTTGACTTTCATTTGATTCAATTAGCTTTGTTAAATGCATTTGACTTTCATTTGATTCAAAAAGTTTTTTTGAATGGGTTTGACTTCCATTTGTTTCAATTAGATATGTTTGAATGTGTTTGACTTTCATTAGATTCTATTAGGTTAGTTTGAATGTGTTTGACTTTCATTTGATTCAATTAGCTTTGTAGAATGCATTTGACTTTCATTTAATTCAAATAGCTTTGTTCGAATGTGTTTGACTTTCATTTGATTTAATTAGCTTTGTTTGAACGTGTTTGACTTTCATTTGATTTAATTAGATTTTTTTGATGTTTTTTCTTTCATTTGATTCAATTTGCTTTGTTGAATGCATTTGACTTTAATTGATTCAAAAAGCTTTGTTTGAATGTGTTTGACTTTCATTTGATTCAATTGCCTTTGTTCGAATGTTTTTGACTTTCATTTGATTCAATTAGCTTTGTAGAATGCATTTGACTTTCATTTGATACAAATAGCTTTGTTTGAATGTGTTTGACTTTCATTTGATTTAATTAGGTTTTTTTTAGATGTTTTTGACTTTCATTTGATTAAATTAGCTTTGTTGAATGCATTTGACTTTCATTTGATTTAAAAAGCTCTTTTTAAATGTGTTTGACTTTCATTAGTTCAAATAGCTTTGTTTGAATGTGTTTGACTTTCATTTGATTTAATTAGCTTTTTTTAAATGTGTTTACTTTCATTTGATTTAATTAGATTTTTTAGATGTTTTGACTTTCATTTGATTCAATTAGCTTTGTTGAATGCATTTGACTTTCATTTGATTCAAAAAGCTTTGTTTGAATGTGTTTGACTTTCATTGGATTCAATTGGCTTTGTTCGAATGTTTTTTACTTCCATTTATTCAATTAGCTTTGTAGAATGCATTTGACTTTCATTTGACACAAATAGCTTTGTTAGAATGTGTTTGACTTTCATTTGATTTAATTAGGTTTTTTTTAATGTTTTTGACTTTTATTTGATTCATTTAGTTTTGTTTGAATGTGTTTGACTTTCATTTGATTCAATTAGCTTTGTAGATTGCATTTGACCTTCATTTGATTCAAAAAGCTCTTTTTGAATGTATTTGACTTTCATTTGATTCAATTAGCTCTGTTTGAATGTGTTTGACTTTCATTCGATTCTATTAGGTTTGTTCGAATGTGTTTAGCTTTCATTTGATTCAATTAGCTTTGTAGATTGCATTTTACTTTCATTTAGTTCAAATAGCTTTGTTTGAATGTGTTTGACTTTCGTTTGATTTAATTAGCTTTTTTTGAATGTGTTTGACTATCATTTGATTTAATTAGATTTTTTTAGATGTTTTTTACTTTCATTTGATTCAATTACCTTTGTTGAATGCATTTGACTTTCATTTGATTTAAAAAGCTTTGTTTGAATGTGTTTGACTTTCATTTGATTCAATTGGCTTTGTTCGAATGTTTTTTGACTTCATTTATTCAATTAACTTTGTAGAATGCATTTGATTTTCATTTGATTCAAAAAAGCTTTGTTAGAATGTGTTTCCTTTCATTTGATTTAATTAGGTTTTTTTTAATGTTTTTGACTTTCATTTGATTCAATTAGTTTTGTTTGAATGTGTTTGACTTTCATTTGATTCAATTAGCTTTTTTTGTAGATTGCATTTGACCTTCATTTGATTCAAAAAGCACTTTTTGAATGTGTTTTGACTTTCATTTAATTCAATTAGCTCTGTTTGAATGTCTTTGACTTTCATTTTATTCAATTAGGTTTGTTTGAAAGTGTTTTACTTTGTTTTGATTCAATTAGCTTTGTTTGAATGTGTTTGACTTTCATTTGATTCAATTAGCTTTATAGAATGCTTTTGACTTTCATTTGATTCAAATAGTTTTGTTTGAATGTGTTTGACCTTTTATTGATTTAATTTGAATTTTTTATATGTTTTTACATTCATTTGATTTTATTAGATTTGTAGAATACATTTGACTTTTATTTGATTCAAATAGGTTTGTCTGAATGTGTTTGACTTTCATTTGATTTAATTAGATTTTTTTAGATGTTTTTGACTTTTGTTTGATTCAATTAGCTTTGTTGAATGCATTTGAGTTTTATTTGATTCAAAAAGCTCTGTTTGAATGAGTTTGACTTACATTTGATTCAATTAGCTTTGTTTTAATGTGTTTGACTTTCATTTGATTCAATTAGCTTTGTAGATTGCATTTGACCTTCATTTGATTCAAAAAGCTCTATTTGAATGTGTTTGACTTTCATTTGATTCAATTAGCTCTATTTGAATGTGTTTGACTTTCATTTGATTCAATTAGCTTTGTTAAATGCATTTGACTTTCATTTGATTCAAAAAGTTTTTTTGAATGGGTTTGACTTCCATTTGTTTCAATTAGATATGTTTGAATGTGTTTGACTTTCATTAGATTCTATTAGGTTAGTTTGAATGTGTTTGACTTTTAATTTGATTCAATTAGCTTTGTAGAATGCATTTGACTTTCATTTAATTCAAATAGCTTTGTTCGAATGTGTTTGACTTTCATTTGATTTAATTAGCTTTGTTTGAACTTTGACTTTCATTTGATTTAATTAGATTTTTTTAGATGTTTGACTTTCATTTGATTCAATTTGCTTTGTTGAATGCATTTGACTTTAATTGATTCAAAAAGCTTTGTTTGAATGTGTTTGACTTTCATTTGATTCAATTGCTTTGTTCGAATGTTTTGACTTTCATTTGATTCAATTAGCTTTGTAGAATGCATTTGACTTT
>NW_018742532.1:0-37975 GCF_001683475.1 Chenopodium quinoa | reverse complement strand
AGGATCTGTTGATTATATATTTCCGAACACTGGCGGTACGTTCTTTCCCATGAGGCAAAGTCGGCACTGGGGAACAGTCGTTCCCAGGTCATGCGTTGGATTTGGGCGGAGTCTTCCACCATCTCCCGGACGAGCTCTTGTTTTTCTTGCTCGGCCTTGTCCGAGAGCTCTTGGGTAAGACTCTTCTCCTGGTTCACCAGGCGTTCTTTTACGTTAGCCAAAGATTTCTCCATGGCTTCGTAAGAGTGCATTTTCTGGCGAAGGGGTTTCAGCTCGGCTTTAAATTTGGTGACGGTCCCCTCCAGCTCGTCAACCTTCTTTTGGGCCGCCTCTAGCTGAGCCCGAACAGCGGCGGTCGCCTGCGCCTGATAATAAAGAAGATCAATGGTCAGTACTTCATTTTGGGCAATTTGAAACATTGCTTTATCACAGCTGGAGGCGGCCATAGCCTTTGCGGCCTTTACCTCTTTGTTTTTTCCGATCAATCGGCTTGCGAAGGCTGTTGACTCGGAGCAGGGCCTAAGTACAAAGAAAAACAGGCGTCAGTTTCCAATCATAAAGGGTTAAACAGGCGTCCTGGAACTTCAAAAGGGTATACCTCAGCTAGGATCCCCGAAATTCCATCGAGGTCAAGGGTGCCGGCACCCTTGACCGCCTCCCCTGTCAGAGGAGGAACTACTTTAACCATTGACTTGGCTACCTCAACCAAGTCAAGTCCCTGGGGGCCGGCTGCATTAAGCAAAAAGGAAAAACAAGTTAGACCTAATCAAGAAGGAAGCAAGAGTGAGTTTTTACAAGCAAGTGTCCATACATCTAGGCGGCCCCGCCTGGGTTTTTTGAAGAAGTGGCCGGCTGCTTCTCAGCCGCCACTGTTTTTCCTGGAAGACCCAGGAGAGCTTGCAACAGTCGTTCTCCGGGCCTTGGGGTCCGGCTGTTGCGAGGAAGAAGCCCTTGGAGTGCCAGACTGAAAACAAAAAGAGTTAGTATATGCATAATACAACTTAAAGGGGAAGAGTTTTCAAAGCTTACCAAGGGTGCCTCCTTGCTGGGGGAGTCGGCGTACGACTGCTTCATTAGCGAAACCCGCAGCATGGCCGCCGCAGTCTTAGATGCTGTTATTTTTACTCATGGCGTCGGCTGAAAGAAATAAACAGCAAAGTTAGTAAAAATCCCAAGTAAACAAGGCGTGAAAAAACAGAGTATTCGTCAGGCCGGCTACCTCTAGAGCACCGACTGCCGAGGCCACAGGCGGCCAAGAAGTACTCATCATAGAGCCACTTGAAGCTCGGGACGCAGTGTAGGGGTACTTGCTCTCGTACCCCTGAAGTAGAGTTCACCCTAGTCTCTACTTTGAAGAGTCCTTTGTCTAGGATCTCTCTTTTAGCCTTTGGGGGAACAGGCGGCATGCTGCGGCCGCCTGCAAGAAGAGGCGGATCCCTGTTCCACTTGTTAAAACGTTTGTTCAGCTCCGTGTCTGAACTCTCGATAATAAGGAAGGTGTTCCGCCAATCCTTCCATTTGTTTGCCTTACCTCTCGTCATGAGGTAACCCCTGTGGCTTGTTAGTTGATACCAGCCGGTACCTCCCGACTTAGGGGTCCGGCTGAGATAGTTCATGTGGGCGAAAGCCTCAAAACTTGGCTCCACCCCGTTCAGTTCGCACCCGGCCACATAGCCGAGTACGTTTACCCAAGAGTTGGGGGCTAACTGCCATAACCCCAGATCATACCCATCTAAAATCCGCTGAACAGCCGGATGTAATGGGAAGCGCAGACCAGCTTTGATGGCCGCCACATAGCAGCCAAAACAGCCGTCACCATAGCTGGTACCAGCCGGCCAGACGACAGTATCTTCTGGATCCGGCACAAACAGTAAATACTCCGGGCCCATTTTGTGGTTAGCAATAAAGCTCGCCGTTGTCTCGCATGGTTGCGATCCGGCCCGGGGCACCCTGCAGTAGTAGGGGGTGTTTTCCTCTCTGTAAGAGGCGGACGGCTCTGCCCAATTATCCCCCTTCTCCACTGCATGGGAACTTCTCGCCTCTTGTAGGCGGTTATGTTTTTCTTCTGAGTCAGAGAAGAACTATGGTCAGAAGAGCTGGAATCGGACTCGTCCCCTGACGAGTCCGAAGAGGACGACGCCTCCCCTCTCCTAGAGGGGCCCGCCTCCTCTCCCTTAGAAGGAGCAGAAGGTAAATTAGACATGTCCACGGTTAGATGAGAAGGGAACACCTTGGTCCCTCTCTCAGAACTGTCAGCTTGACAGTCGCCTCGTTCCACATCTGGCGCCTGGTCAGATGTTTCGCTAAGGAGTACCCTTTGGGAGGAGCCGTCTGAGTTTGATATTCTAGCAGTCTTTTTTGTTCTGGCCATCACGTTCTGCATAGACACAGATTCAGTCGGACTTTGTATAAAGGGCAAAGATGGGTCCAGAAAAGGGCAGGCGGCACTCCTAGTCCTAGATTCAGCCGTCCCCGGTGACCGGCTGATCACTAACTTAGGGCGTGTCGTGTGCTTCCATGGTGCCATTTCAAAAAATAAAAAGAAAATTAAGAGTAAGAGAACTGAGTTACCTGAACGGATGACAGTTGATGAAGTCCTGAAAGTTCGGGTCAGTCGGCTTGTCAGAACAGGCGGTAGGCAGAAAAAGTCCGAAAATGTCAGATCAAGTTCAGGGGTCCGAATGTTCTCGCAAAAATTCTCAAATGTGAAAATGACCGAAGTCAGCACTTCCTTTTATAGGCAAAATGAGAAGGCGAAGGGTCGCTTCCGAATTCAAATTTGGGCGGGAGAGTCTCCCGGCCGTCTGCAAGGTGACACCTGTAACGGGCCGTCGCCTGTCACCGTGCGACACCTGTCACAGGCGACACGTGACCAGTCGCGTGCCACCTGTGAGGGGCAAATGATTAGGGGATTTTTATCCACCAAGCGCCGTTTGACAAGTGGACCAACCAGGTTCCGCCACGCGTCCTCCACGGACCACTTAAGACACGCCACGTGTCCACCCATGCCAAATGGGACAACCGGCCATCAAGGCCCATTTCAGTCTAGAAGCCCGATCGGCCCTAGGTTTACCTTAAACCTAGAGAGTTGCACGCTTCCCAAGGCTATAAATACTCGATTAATCCTCATTAATCAAGGGACCGAATAATTAACGGAACAGAGGAGAAACATTACGGAACACACTAATAACCGGCTGATCTCGCTAGCAAAGCAGATTACCTACATTAAATACTCTCACCTAGAGAGACCTTATTACTTTAATTTCTGTATTAATTACTCCTTAATCAGGTACTAACTTGACCGTTGGAGGCGGAGCTCTCAGGAGTCTCCGTTATTTTGCAGGTACAGGCGTCCGGTTCCAGTCTCGGAATTGTAGCTCTCCCGCAGGACATCAGAAAACCCAAACAAAAACAGAATGATTTGACTTTCATTTGATTCAAATAGCTTTGTTTGAATGTGTTTGACTTTCATTTGATTCAAATAGCTTGAATTTATTTGACATTTCTTTCATTTGATTCAAATTCCTTTGTTTGAATGTGTTCGACTTTCATTTGATTCAAATAGCATTGTTTGAATGTGCTTGACTTTCATTTGATTCAACTAGCTTTGTAGAATGTATTTGACTTTCATTTGATTCAAATAGCTTTGTTTGAATGTGTTTGACTTTCATTTGATTCAATTAGCTTTGTAGAATGTATTTGACTTTCATTTGATTCAAATAGCTTTGTTTGAATGTATTTGACTTCATTTGATTCAAATAGCTTTATTTGAATGTGTTTGACTTTCATTTGATTCAAATTCCTTTGTTTGAATGTGTTCGACTTTCATTTGATTCAATAGCATTGTTTGAATGTGCTTGACTTTCATTTGATTCTAGCTTTGTAAATGTATTTGACTTTCATTTGATTGCTTTGTTTGAATGTGTTTGACTTTCATTTGATTCAAATTAGCTTTGTAGAATGTATTTGACTTTTATTTGATTTAATTAGCTTTGTTTGAATGTGTTTGACTTTTATTTGATTCAAATAGCTTTGAATGTATTTGACTTTATTTGATTTAAATAGCTTTAATGTGACTTTCATTTGATTCAATTAGCTTTGTAGAATGTATTTGACTTTCATTTGATTCAAATAGCTTTGTTTGAATGTGTTTGACTTTCATTTGATTCATTAGCTTTGTAGAATGTATTTGACTTTCATTTGATTAAATAGCTTTGTTTGAATGTGTTTGACTTTCATTTGATTCAATTAGCTTTGTAGAATGTATTTGACTTTCATTTGATTCAAATAGCTTGTTTGAATGTGCTTGACTTTCATTTGATTCAATTAGCTTTGTAGAATGTATTTGACTTCATTTGATTCAAATAGCTTTGTTTAAATGTGTTTGACTTTCATTTGATTCAAATAGCTTTGAATGTATTTGACTCTCATTTGATTCAAATAGCTTTATTTGAATGTGTTTGACTTTCACAAATTAATGTGTTCGACTTTCATTTGATTCAAATTTGTTTGAATGTGCTTTGACTTTCATTTGATTCAATAGCTTTGTAGAATGTATTTGACTTTCATTTGATTCAAATAGCTTTGTTTGAATGTGTTTGACTTTCATTTGATTCAATTAGCTTTGTAGAATGTATTTGATTTCATTTGATTCAAAATAGCTTTGTTTGAATGTGTTTGACTTTCATTTGATTCAATTTGCTTTGTAGAATGTATTTGACTTTTATTTGATTTAATTAGCTTTGTTTGAATGTATTTGACTCATTTGATTCAAATAGCTTTATTTGAATGTGTTTGACTTTCATTCAAATTCCTTTGTTTGTGTTTGACTTTCATTTGATTTTTCTTTTATTTGATTCAAATAGCTTTGTTTGAATGTGTTCTTTCATTTGATTCAATAGCTTTATTTGATTCTTTGTTTGAATGCTTGATGAATGTTTTGATTTATTTGATTTAAATAGCTTTGTTTGAATGTGTTTTGACTTTCATTTGATTCAATTAGCTTTGTAGAATGTATTTGACTTTCATTTGATTCAAATAGCTTTGTTTGAATGTGTTTGACTTTCATTTGATTCATTTGCTTTGTAGAATGTATTTGACTTTCATTTGATTAAATAGCTTTGTTTTTTGTGTTTTGACTTTCATTTGATTCAATAGCTTTGTAGAATGTATTTGACTTTCATTTGATTCAAATAGCTTGTTTGAATGTTTGACTTTCATTTGATTCAATTAGCTTTGTAGAATGTATTTGACTTTCATTTGATTCAAATAGCTTTGTTTGTGTTTGACTTTCATTTGATTCAAATAGCTTTATTGAATGTGAATTTGATTCAATAGCTTTATTTGAATGTGTTTGACTTTCATTGATTGAATGTGTTTTTGATTTTTGTTTGAATGTGCTTGACTTTTTGATTCAACTAGCTTTGTAGAATGTATTTGACTTTCATTTGATTCAAATAGCTTTGTTTGAATGTGTTTGACTTTCATTTGATTCAATTAGCTTTGTAGAATGTATTTGACTTTCATTTGATTCAAATAGCTTTGTTTGAATGTGTTTGACTTTCATTTGATTCAATTTGCTTTGTAGAATGTATTTGACTTTGCTTTGTTTGAATGTATTTGACTCTCATTTGATTCAAATAGCTTTATTTGAATGTGTTTGACTTTCATTTGATTCAAATTCCTTTGTTTGAATGTGTTTGACTTTCTTTGATTCAGCTTTGTAGAATGTATTTGACTTTTATTTGATTTACTTTGAGATTTTTTGCTTTGTTTGAATGTGTTTGACTTCATTTGATTCAAATAGCTTTATAGAATGTATTTGACATTTATTTGATTTAAATAGCTTTGTTTGAATGTGTTTGACTTTCATTTTGATTCAATTAGCTTTGTAGAATGTATTTGACTTTCATTTGATTCAAATAGCTTTGTTTGAATGTGTTTGACTTTCATTTGATTCAATTTGCTTTGTAGAATGTATTTGCTTTTATTTGATTTAATTAGCTTTGAATGTGTTTGACTTTCATTTGATTCAAATTTTTGTTTGAATGTGTTTGACTTTCATTTGATTCAAATAGCTTGTTTGAATGTGTTGACTTTCATTTGATTAAATTAGCTTTGAATGTATTTGACATTTATTTGATTTAAATAGCTTTGTTTTGAATGTGTTTGACTTTCATTTGATTCAATTAGCTTTGTAGAATGTATTTGACTTTCATTTGATTAAATAGCTTTGTTTGAATGTGTTTTGACTTCATTTGATGCTTTCATTTGATTCAAATAGCTTTCATTTGATTCAAATAGCTTTGTTTAATGTGTTTGACTTTCATTTGATTCAAATAGCTTGAATTTATTTGACATTTATTTGATTCTTTTTTGAATGTGTTTGACTTTCATTTGATTCAAATTCCTTTGTTTGAATGTGTTCGACTTTCATTTGATTCAAATAGCATTGTTTGAATGTGCTTGACTTTCATTTGATTCAATAGCTTTGTAGAATGTATTTGACTTTCATTTGATTCAAATAGCTTTGTTTGAATGTGTTTGACTTTCATTTGATTCAATTTCTTTGTAGAATGTATTTGACTTTTATTTGATTTAATAGCTTTGTTTGAATGTGTTTGACTTTCATTTGATTCAATTCTTTCTTTCATTTGATGCATTTGATTCAATTAGCTTTGTAGAATGTATTTGACTTTCATTTGATTCAAATAGCTTGTTTGAATGTGCTTGACTTTCATTTGATTCAATTAGCTTTGTAGAATGTATTTGACTTTCATTTGATTCAAATAGCTTTGTTTGAATGTGTTTGACTTTCATTTGATTCAAATAGCTTTATTGAATGTATTTGAATTTGATTAAAATAGTTTATTTGAATGTGTTTGACTTTCATTTGATTCAAATTCTTTGTTTGAATGTGTTTGACTTTCATTTGATTCAAATAGCATTGTTTGAATGTGCTTGACTTTCATTTGATTCAACTAGCTTTGTAGAATGTATTTGACTTTCATTTGATTCAAATAGCTTTGTTTGAATGTGTTTGACTTTCATTTGATTCAATTAGCTTTGTAGAATGTATTTGACTTTCATTTGATTCAAATAGCTTTGTTTGAATGTGTTTGACTTTCATTTGATTCAATTTGCTTTGTAGAATGTATTTGACTTTTATTTGATTTAATTAGCTTTGTTTGAATGTATTTGACTTCATTTGATTCAAATAGCTTTATTTGAATGTGTTTGACTTTCATTTGATTTTTTGTTTGAATGTGTTTGACTTTCATTTGATTCAAATAGCTTTGTAGAATGTATTTGACTTTTATTTGATTCAAATAGCTTTGTTTGAATGTGTTTGACTTTCATTTGATTCAATTTGCTTTGTAGAATGTATTTGACTTTTATTTTGATTAATTAGCTTGTTTGAATGTGTTTGACTTTCATTTGATTCAAATAGCTTTATAGAATGTATTTGACATTTATTTGATTTAAATAGCTTTGTTTGAATGTGTTTGACTTTCATTTGATTCAATTAGCTTTGTAGAATGTATTTGACTTTCATTTGATTCAAATAGCTTTGTTTTGAATGTGTTTGACTTTCATTTGATTCAATTTGCTTTTAGAATGTATTTGCTTTTATTTGATTTAATTAGCTTTGTTTGAATGTATTTGACTTCATTTGATTCAAATAGCTTTATTTGAATGTGTTTGACTTTCATTTGATTCAAATTTTGTTTGAATGTGTTTGACTTTCATTGATTGCTTTGTTTGAATGTGTTTGACTTTCATTTGATTCAATTAGCTTTATAGAATGTATTTGACATTTATTTGATTTAAATAGCTTTGTTTGAATGTGTTTGACTTTCATTTGATTCAATTAGCTTTGAATGTATTTGACTTTCATTTGATTCTTTGTTTGAATGTTTTTGACTTCATTTGATTCAAATAGCTTTTTTGAATGTGTTTGACTTTCATTTGATTCAATTTCTTTCTTTGCTTTGTTTGAATGTGTTTGACTTTCATTTGATTCAAATAGCTTTGCATTTCTTTATTTGAATGTGTTTGACTTTCATTTGATTTTTCGACTTTCATTTGATTCAAATAGCATTGTTTGAATGTGCTTGACTTTCATTTGATTCAACTAGCTTTGTAGAATGTATTTGACTTTCATTTGATTCAAAATAGCTTTGTTTGAATGTGTTTGACTTTCATTTGATTCAATTAGCTTTGTAGAATGTATTTGACTTTCATTTGATTCAAATAGCTTTGTTTGAATGTTTTGACTTCATTTGATTCAAATAGCTTTAGAATGTTTTTTGACTTTCATTTGATTCAAATTCCTTTGTTTGAATGTGTTGACTTTCATTTGATTCAAATAGCTTGTTTGAATGTGTTTGACTTTCATTTGATTCAATAGCTTGTAGAATGTATTTGACTTTATTTGATTTGCTTTCTTTCATTTGATTCATTTGCTTCTTTTTGATTCAAATAGCTTTGTTTGAATGTGTTTGACTTTCATTTGATTCAATTTGCTTTGTAGAATGTATTTGACTTTAATTTGATTTAGCTTTGTTTGAATGTGTTTGACTTTCATTTGATTCATTTGCTTTGTAGAATGTATTTGACTTTTATTTGATTCAAATAGCTTTGTTTGAATGTGTTTGACTTTCATTTGATTCAATTTGCTTTGTAGAATGTATTTGACTTTTATTTTTTAATTAGCTTTGTTTGAATGTATTTGACTCTCATTTGATTCAAATAGCTTTATTTGAATGTGTTTGACTTTCATTTGATTCAAATTCCTTTGTTTGAATGTGTTCGACTTTCATTTGATTCAAATAGCTTCTTGACTTTCATTTGATTCAACTAGCTTTGTAGAATGTATTTGACTTTCATTTGATTTAGCTTTGTTTGAATGTGTTTGACTTATTCAACTGAATGTGTTTGACTTTCATTTGATTCATTTGCTTTGTAGAATGTATTTGACTTTTATTTGATTCAATAGCTTTGTTTGAATGTGTTTGAATTGATTCAATTAGCTTTGTAGAATGTATTTGACTTTTATTTGATTTAATAGCTTTTGTTTGAATGTGTTTGACTTTCATTTGATTCAATTAGCTTTGTAGAATGTATTTGACTTTCATTTGAACTCTTTCATTTGATTCAATTAGCTTTGTAGAATGTATTTGACTTTCATTTGATTCAAATAGCTTTTTGAATGTGTTTGACTTTCATTTGATTCAATTAGCTTTGTAGAATGTATTTTGACTTTCATTTGATTCAAATAGCTTTGTTTTAAATGTGTTTGACTTTCATTTGATTCAAATAGCTTTTTGAATGTATTTGACTTCATTTGATTAAAATAGATTTGAATGTGTTTGACTTTCATTTGATTGAAATAATGTGTTGACTTTCATTTGATTCAAATAGCTTTGAATGTGCTTGACTTTCATTTGATTAGCTTTGTACTTTCAAATAGCTTTGTTTGAATGTGTTTGACTTTCATTTGATTCAATTAGCTTTGTAGAATGTATTTGACTTTCATTTATTCAAATAGCTTTGTTTGAATGTGTTTGACTTTCATTTGATTCAATTTGCTTTGTAGAATGTATTTGACTTTTTTTTGATTCAATTAGCTTGTTTGAATGTGTTTGACTTTCATTTGATTCAAATAGCTTTATAGAATGTATTTGACTTTATTTGATTTAAATAGCTTTGTTTGAATGTGTTTGACTTTCATTTGATTCAATTAGCTTTGTAGAATGTATTTTGACTTTCATTTGATTCAAAATAGCTTTGTTTGAATGTGTTTGACTTTCATTTGATTCAATTTGCTTTGTAGAATGTATTTGTCTTTTATTTGATTTAATTAGCTTTGTTTGAATGTATTTGACTCTCATTTGATTCAAATAGCTTTATTTGAATGTGTTTGACTTTCATTTGATTCAAATTCCTTTGTTTGAATGTGTTTGACTTTACATTTGATTCAAATAGCTTTGTCTTGAATGTGTTTGACTTTCATTTGATTAAATTAGCTTTATAGAATGTATTTGACATTTATTTGATTTAAATAGCTTTGTTTGAATGTGTTTGACTTTCATTTGATTCAATTAGCTTTGTAGAATGTATTTGACTTTCATTTGATTAAAATAGCTTTGTTTGAATGTGTTTTGACTCTTATTTGATTCAAATAGCTTTATTTGAATGTGTTTGACTTTCATTTGATTCAAATTCCTTTGTAGAATGATTTGACTTTCATTTGATTCAAATAGCTTTGTTTGAATGTGTTTGACTTTCATTTGATTCAAATAGCTTTATAGAATTTATTTGACATTTATTGATTTAAATAGCTTTTTGAATGTGTGACTTTCATTTGATCAAATTCTTGTGAATGTTTCGACTTTCATTTTATTCAAATAGCATTGTTTGAATGTGCTTGACTTTCATTTGATTCAACTAGCTTTGTTAGAATGTATTTTACTTTCATTTGATTCAAATAGCTTTGTTTGAATGTGTTGACTTTCATTTGATTCAATTAGCTTTGTAGAATGTATTTAACTTCATTTGATTCAATAGCTTTGTTTGAATGTATTTGACTATCATTTGATTCAAATAGCTTTATTTGAATGTGTTTTTTTTTTTTTTTTTTTTTTTTTTTTTTTTTTTTTTTTTTTATTTTATTCAATAGCTTTGTAGAATGTATTTGACTTTCATTTGATTCAAATAGCTTTGTTTTGAATGTGTTGACTTTCATTTTTTCAATTAGCTTTGTAAATTATTGACTTTATTTTATTATGCTTTTTGAATGTGTTTGATTTCATTTGATTTATTTCTTTGTTTTTTTTGACTTTTCATTTGATTCAAATAGCTTTTTGAATGTGTTTGAATGAATGTGTTGACTTTCATTTGATTCAGATTTGCTTTGTAGAATGTATTGACTTTTATTTGATTCAAATAGCTTTGTTTGAATGTGTTTGACTTTCATTTGATTCAATTTGCTTTGTAGAATGTATTTGACTTTTATTTGATTCAAATAGCTTTGTATTAGAATGTATTTGACATTTATTTTGATTTAAATAGCTTTGTTTGAATGTGTTTGACTTTCATTTGATTCAATTAGCTTTGTTTAGAATGTATTTGACTTTTCATTTGATTAAAATTGCTTTGTTTTGAATGTGTTTCAACTTTCATTTGATTCAAATAGCATTGTTTGAATGTGCTTGACATTCATTTTGATTCAACTAGCTTTGTAGAATGTATTTGACTTTCATTTGATTCAAATAGCTTTGTTTTGAATGTGTTTGACTTTCATTTGATTCAATTAGCTTGTAGAATGTATTTAACTTTCATTTGATTCAAATAGCTTTGTTTGAATGTATTTGACTATCATTTGATTCAAATAGCTTTATTTGAATGTGTTTGACTTTCATTTGATTCAAATTCCTTTGTTTGAATGTGTTCGACTTTCATTTGATTCAAATAGCATTGTTTGAATGTGCTTGACTTTGATTTGATTCAACTAGCTTTGTAGAATGTATTTGACTTTCATTTGATTAAAATAGCTTTGTTTGAATGTGTTTGACTTTCATTTGATTCAATTAGCTTTGTAGAATGTATTAGACTTACATTTGATTCAAATAGCTTTGTTTGAATGTGTTTGACTTTCATTTGATTCAATTTGCTTTGTAGAATGTATTTGACTTTCATTTGATTCAAATAGCTTTGTTTTAATGTGTTTGACTTTCATTTGATTCAATTAGCTTTGTAGAATTATTTGACTTTCATTTGATTCAAATAGCTTTGTTTGAATGTGTTTGACTTTCATTTGATTCAATTTGCTTTGTAGAATGTATTCGACTTTTATTTGATTTAATTAGCTTTGTTTGAATGTATTTGACTCTCATTTGATTCAAATAGCTTTATTTGAATGTGTTTGACTTTCATTTGAATCAAATTCCTTTGTTTGAATGTGTTTGACTTTCATTTGATTCAAATAGCTTTGTAGAATGTATTTGACTTTTATTTGATTCAAATAGCTTTGTTTGAATGTGTTTGACTTTCATTTGATTCAATTTGCTTTGTAGAATGTATTTGACTTTTATTTGATTTAATTAGCTCTGTTTGAATGTGTTTGACTTTCATTTGATTCAAATAGCTTTATAGAATGTATTTGACATTTATTTGATTTAAATAGCTTTGTTTGAATGTGTTTGACTTTCATTTGATTCAATTAGCTTTGTAGAAGGTATTTGACTTTCATTTGATTCAAATAGCTTTGTTTGATTGTGTTTGACTTTCATTTGATTCAATTTGCTTTGTAGAATGTATTTGTCTTTTATTTGATTTAATTAGCTTTGTTTGAATGTATTTGACTCTCATTTGATTCAAATAGCTTTATTTGAATGTGTTTGACTTTCATTTGATTCAAATTCCTTTGTTTGAATGTGTTTGACTTTCATTTGATTCAAATAGCTTTGTTTGAATGTGTTTGACTTTCATTTGATTAAATTAGCTTTATAGAATGTATTTGACATTTATTTGATTTAAATAGCTTTGTTTGAATGTGTTTGACTTTCATTTGATTCAATTAGCTTTGTAGAATGTATTTGACTTTCATTTGATTAAAATAGCTTTGTTTGAATGTGTTTTGACTATTATTTGATTCAAATAGCTTTATTTGAATGTGTTTGACTTTCATTTGATTCAAATTCCTTTGTAGAATGATTTGACTTTCATTTGATTCAAATAGCTTTGTTTGAATGTGTTTGACTTTCATTTGATTCAAATAGCTTTATAGAATTTATTTGACATTTCATTTGATTCAAATAGCATTGTTTGAAATGTGCTTGACTTTCATTTGATTCAACTAGCTTTGTAGAATGTATTTTACTTTCATTTGATTCAAATAGCTTTGTTTGAATGTGTTTGACTTTCATTTGATTCAATTAGCTTTGTAGAATGTATTTAACTTTCATTTGATTCAAATAGCTTTGTTTGAATGTATTTGACTATCATTTGATTCAAATAGCTTTATTTGAATGTGTTTGACTTTCATTTGATTCAAATTCCTTTGTTTGAATGTGTTCGACTTTCATTTGATTCAAATAACATTGTTTGAATGTGCTTGACTATAATTTTATTCAACTAGCTTTGTAGAATGTATTTTACTTTCATTTGATTCAAATAGCTTTGTTTGAATGTGTTTGACTTTCATTTGATTCAAATAGCTTTGTAGAATTTATTTGACATTTATTTGATTTAAATAGCTTTATTTGAATGTGTTTGACTTTCATTTGATTCAAATTCCTTTGTTTGAATGTGTTCGACTTTCATTTGATTCAAATAGCATTGTTTGAATGTGCTTGACTTTCATTTTATTCAACTAGCTTTGTAGAATGTATTTTACTTTCATTTGATTCAAATAGCTTTGTTTGAATGTGTTTGACTTTCATTTGATTCAATTAGCTTTGTAGAATGTATTTAACTTTCATTTGATTCAAATAGCTTTGTTTGAATGTATTTGACTATCATTTGATTCAAATAGCTTTATTTGAATGTGTTTGACTTTCATTTGATTCAAATTCCTTTGTTTGAATGTGTTCGACTTTCATTTGATTCAAATAGCATTGTTTGAATGTGCTTGACTTTGATTTGATTCAACTAGCTTTGTAGAATGTATTTGACTTTCATTTGATTAAAATAGCTTTGTTTGAATGTGTTTGACTTTCATTTGATTCAATTAGCTTTGTAGAATGTATTAGACTTACATTTGATTCAAATAGCTTTGTTTGAATGTGTTTGACTTTCATTTGATTCAATTTGCTTTGTAGAATGTATTTGACTTTCATTTGATTCAAATAGCTTTGTTTGAATGTGTTTGACTTTCATTTGATTCAATTAGCTTTGTAGAATGTATTTGACTTTCATTTGATTCAAATAGCTTTGTTTGAATGTGTTTGACTTTCATTTGATTCAATTTGCTTTGTAGAATGTATTCGACTTTTATTTGATTTAATTAGCTTTGTTTGAATGTATTTGACTCTCATTTGATTCAAATAGCTTTATTTGAATGTGTTTGACTTTCATTTGAATCAAATTCCTTTGTTTGAATGTGTTTGACTTTCATTTGATTCAAATAGCTTTGTAGAATGTATTTGACTTTTATTTGATTCAAATAGCTTTGTTTGAATGTGTTTGACTTTCATTTGATTCAATTTGCTTTGTAGAATGTATTTGACTTTTATTTGATTTAATTAGCTCTGTTTGAATGTGTTTGACTTTCATTTGATTCAAATAGCTTTATAGAATGTATTTGACATTTATTTGATTTAAATAGCTTTGTTTGAATGTGTTTGACTTTCATTTGATTCAATTAGCTTTGTAGAAGGTATTTGACTTTCATTTGATTCAAATAGCTTTGTTTGATTGTGTTTGACTTTCATTTGATTCAATTTGCTTTGTAGAATGTATTTGTCTTTTATTTGATTTAATTAGCTTTGTTTGAATGTATTTGACTCTCATTTGATTCAAATAGCTTTATTTGAATGTGTTTGACTTTCATTTGATTCAAATTCCTTTGTTTGAATGTGTTTGACTTTCATTTGATTCAAATAGCTTTGTTTGAATGTGTTTGACTTTCATTTGATTAAATTAGCTTTATAGAATGTATTTGACATTTATTTGATTTAAATAGCTTTGTTTGAATGTGTTTGACTTTCATTTGATTCAATTAGCTTTGTAGAATGTATTTGACTTTCATTTGATTAAAATAGCTTTGTTTGAATGTGTTTTGACTATTATTTGATTCAAATAGCTTTATTTGAATGTGTTTGACTTTCATTTGATTCAAATTCCTTTGTAGAATGATTTGACTTTCATTTGATTCAAATAGCTTTGTTTGAATGTGTTTGACTTTCATTTGATTCAAATAGCTTTATAGAATTTATTTGACATTTCATTTGATTCAAATAGCATTGTTTGAATGTGCTTGACTTTCATTTGATTCAACTAGCTTTGTAGAATGTATTTTACTTTCATTTGATTCAAATAGCTTTGTTTGAATGTGTTTGACTTTCATTTGATTCAATTAGCTTTGTAGAATGTATTTAACTTTCATTTGATTCAAATAGCTTTGTTTGAATGTATTTGACTATCATTTGATTCAAATAGCTTTATTTGAATGTGTTTGACTTTCATTTGATTCAAATTCCTTTGTTTGAATGTGTTCGACTTTCATTTGATTCAAATAACATTGTTTGAATGTGCTTGACTATAATTTTATTCAACTAGCTTTGTAGAATGTATTTTACTTTCATTTGATTCAAATAGCTTTGTTTGAATGTGTTTGACTTTCATTTGATTCAATTAGCTTTGTAGAATGTATTTAACTTTCATTTGATTCAAATAGCTTTGTTTGAATGTATTTGACTATCATTTGATTTAAATAGCTTTATTTGAATGTGTTTGACTTTCATTTGATTCAAATTCCTTTGTTTGAATGTGTTCGACTTTCATTTGATTCAAATAGCATTGTTTGAATGTGCTTGACTTTCATTTGATTCAACTAGCTTTGTAGAATGTATTTGACTTTCATTTGATTAAAATAGCTTTGTTTGAATGTGTTTGACTTTCATTTGATTCAATTAGCTTTGTAGAATGTATTTGACTTACATTTGATTCAAATAGCTTTGTTTGAATGTGTTTGACTTTCATTTGATTCAATTTGCTTTGTAGAATGTATTTGACTTTCATTTGATTAAAATAGCTTTGTTTGAATGTGTTTGACTTTCATTTGATTCAATTTGCTTTGTAGAATGTATTTGACTTTTATTTGATTTAATTAGCTTTGTTTGAATGTATTTGACTCTCATTTGATTCAAATAGCTTTATTTGAATGTGTTTGACTTTCATTCGAATCAAATTCCTTTGTTTGAATGTGTTCGACTTTCATTTGATTCAAATAGCGTTGTTTGAATGTGCTTGACTTTCATTTGATTCAACTAGCTTTGTAGAATGTATTTGACTTTCATTTGATTAAAATAGCTTTGTTTGAATGTGTTAGACTTTCGTTTGATTCAAATAGCTTTATTTGAATGTGTTTGACTTTCATTTGATTCGATTTGCTTTGTAGAATGTATTTGACTTTTATTTGATTCAAAATAGCTTTGTTTGAATGTGTTTGAATTTTATATGATTCAATTAGCTTTGTAGAATGTATTTGACTTTATTTGATTTAATTAGCTTTGTTTGAATGTGTTTGACTTTTATTTGATTCAATTAGCTTTGTAGAATGTATTTGACTTTCATTTGAATCAAATAACTTTGTTTGTTTGTGTTTGACTTTCATTTGATTCAATTAGCTATGTAGAATGTATTTGACTTTCATTTGATTCAAATAGCTTTATTTGAATGTGTTTGACTTTCATTTGATTCAAATAGCTTTATTAAATGTATTTGACTCTCATTTGATTAAAATAGCTTTATTTGAATGTGTTTGACTTTCATTTGATTCAAATTCCTTTGTTTGAATGTGTTCGACTTTCATTTGATTCAAATAGCATTGTTTGAATGTGTTTGACTTTTATATGATTCAATTAGTTTTGTAGAATGTATTTGACTTTTATTTGATTTAATTAGCTTTGTTTGAATGTGTTTGACTTTTATATGATTCAATTAGCTTTGTAGAATGTATTTGACTTTTATTTGATTTAATTAGCTTTGTTTGAATGTGTTTGACTTTTATATGATTCAATTAGCTTTGTAGAATGTATTTGACTTTCATTTGATTCAAATAGCTTTGTTTGAATGTGTTTGACTTTCATTTGATTCAATTAGCTTTGTAGAATGTATTTGACTTTCATTTGATTCAAATAGCTTTGTTTGAATGTGTTTGACTTTCATTTGATTCAATTTGCTTTGTAGAATGTATTTGACTTTTATTTGATTTAATTAGCTTTGTTTGAATGTATTCGACTCTCATTTGATTCAAATAGCTTTATTTGAATGTGTTTGACTTTCATTTGATTCAAATTCCTTTGTTTGAATGTGTTCGACTTTCATTTGATTCAAATAGCTTTGTTTGAATGTGCTTAACTTTCATTTGATTCAACTAGCTTTGTAGAATGTATTTGACTTTCATTTGATTAAAATAGCTTTGTTTGAATGTGTTAGACTTTCATTTGATTCAAATAGCTTTATTTGAATGTGTTTGACTTTCATTTGATTCGATTTGCTTTGTAGAATGTATTTGACTTTTTTTTTATTCAAATAGCTTTGTTTGAATGTGTTTGAATTTTATATGATTCAATTAGCTTTGTAGAATGTATTTGACTTTTATTAGATTTAATTAGCTCTGTTTGAATGTGTTTGACTTTCATTTGATTCAAATAGCTTTGTAGAATGTATTTGACTTTTATTTGATTAAAATAGCTTTGATTGAATATGTTTGACTTTCATTTGATTCAATTTGCTTTGTAGAATGTATTAGTCTTTTATTTAATTTAATTAGCTTTGTTTGAATGTATTTGACTCTCACTTGATTCAAATAGCTTTATTTGAATGTGTTTGACTTTCATTTGATTCAAATTCCTTTGTTTGAATGTGTTTGACTTTCATTTGATTCAAATAGCTTTGTTTGAATGTGTTTGACTTTCATTTGATTCAATTAGCTTTATAGAATGTATTTGACATTTATTTGATTTAAATAGCTTTGTTTGAATGTGTTTGACTTTCATTTGATTCAATTAGCTTTGTAGAATGTATTTGACTTTCATTTGATTCAAATTCCTTTGTTTGAATGTGTTCGACTTTCATTTGATTCAAATAGCATTGTTTGAATGTGTTTGACTTTCATTTGATTCAATTAGCTTTGTAGAATGTATTTGACTTTCATTTGATTAAAATAGCTTTGTTTGAATGTGTTTTGACTCTCATTTGATTCAAATAGCTTTATTTGAATGTGTTTAACTTTCATTTGATTCAAATTCCTTTGTAGAATGATTTGACTTTCATTTGATTCAAATAGCTTTGTTTGAATGTGTTTGACTTTCATTTGATTCAAATAGCTTTGTAGAATTTATTTGACATTTATTTGATTTAAATAGCTTTATTTGAATGTGTTTGACTTTCATTTGATTCAAATTCCTTTGTTTGAATGTGTTCGACTTTCATTTGATTCAAATAACATTGTTTGAATGTGCTTGACTATCATTTGATTCAACTAGCTTTGTAGAATGTATTTTACTTTCATTTGATTCAAATAGCTTTGTTTGAATGTGTTTGACTTTCATTTGATTCAATTAGCTTTGTAGAATGTATTTAACTTTCATTTGATTCAAATAGCTTTGTTTGAATGTATTTGACTATCATTTGATTTAAATAGCTTTATTTGAATGTGTTTGACTTTCATTTGATTCAAATTCCTTTGTTTGAATGTGTTCGACTTTCATTTGATTCAAATAGCATTGTTTGAATGTGCTTGACTTTCATTTGATTCAACTAGCTTTGTAGAATGTATTTGACTTTCATTTGATTAAAATAGCTTTGTTTGAATGTGTTTGACTTTCATTTGATTCAATTAGCTTTGTAGAATGTATTTGACTTACATTTGATTCAAATAGCTTTGTTTGAATTTGTTTGACTTTCATTTGATTCAATTTGCTTTGTAGAATGTATTTGACTTTCATTTGATTAAAATAGCTTTGTTTGAATGTGTTTGATTTTCATTTGATTCAATTTGCTTTGTAGAATGTATTTGACTTTTATTTGATTTAATTAGCTTTGTTTGAATGTATTTGACTCTCATTTGATTCAAATAGCTTTATTTGAATGTGTTTGACTTTCATTCGATTCAAATTCCTTTGTTTGAATGTGTTCGACTTTCATTTGATTCAAATAGCTTTGTTTGAATGTGCTTGACTTTCATTTGATTCAACTAGCTTTGTAGAATGTATTTGACTTTCATTTGATTAAAATAGCTTTGTTTGAATGTGTTAGACTTTCGTTTGATTCAAATAGCTTTATTTGAATGTGTTTGAATTTTATTTGATTCAAATAGCTTTGTTTGAATGTGTTTGAATTTTATATGATTCTATTAGCTTTGTAGAATGTATTTGACTTTTATTTGATTTAATTAGCTTTGTTTGAATGTGTTTGACTTTTATTTGATTCAATTAGCTTTGTAGAATGTATTTGACTTTCATTTGAATCAAATAACTTTGTTTGTTTGTGTTTGACTTTCATTTGATTCAATTAGCTTTGTAGAATGTATTTGACTTTCATTTGATTCAAATAGCTTTGTTTGAATGTGTTTGACTTTCATTTGATTCAAATAGCTTTATTAAATGTATTTGACTCTCATTTGATTAAAATAGCTTTATTTGAATGTGTTTGACTTTCATTTGATTCAAATTCCTTTGTTTGAATGTGTTCGACTTTCATTTGATTCAAATAGCATTGTTTGAATGTGTTTGACTTTTATATGATTCGATTTGCTTTGTAGAATGTATTTGACTTTTATTTGATTCAAATAGCTTTGTTTGAATGTGTTTGAATTTTATATGATTCAATTAGCTTTGTAGAATGTATTTGACTTTTATTTGATTTAATTAGCTTTGTTTGAATGTGTTTGACTTTTATATGATTCAATTAGCTTTGTAGAATGTATTTGACTTTCATTTGATTCAAATAGCTTTGTTTGAATGTGTTTGACTTTCATTTGATTCAATTAGCTTTGTAGAATGTATTTGACTTTCATTTGATTCAAATAGCTTTGTTTGAATGTGTTTGACTTTCATTTGATTCAATTTGCTTTGTAGAATGTATTTGACTTTTATTTGATTTAATTAGCTTTGTTTGAATGTATTTGACTCTCATTTGATTCAAATAGCTTTATTTGAATGTGTTTGACTTTCATTTGATTCAAATTCCTTTGTTTGAATGTGTTTGACTTTCATTTGATTCGATTTGCTTTGTAGAATGTATTTGACTTTTATTGGATTCAAATAGCTTTGTTTGAATGTGTTTGACTTTCACTTGATTCAATTTGCTTCGTAGAATGTATTTGACTTTTATTTGATTTAATTAGCTTTGTTTGAATGTGTTTGACTTTCATTTGATTCAAATAGCTTTATAGAATGTATTTGACATTTATTTGATTTAAATAGCTTTGTTTGAATGTGTTTGACTTTCATTTGATTCAATTAGCTTTGTAGAATGTATTTGACTTTCATTTGATACAAATAGCTTTGTTTGAATGTGTTTGACTTTCATTTGATTCAAATAGCATTGTTTGAATGTGCTTGACTGTCATTTGATTCAACTAGCTTTGTAGAATGTATTTGACTTTCATTTGATTCAAATAGCTTTGTTTGAATGTGTTTGACTTTCGTTTGATTCAATTAGCTTTGTAGAATGTATTTGACTTTCATTTGATTCAAATAGCTTTGTTTGAATGTGTTTGACTTGCATTTGATTCAATTTGCTTTGTAGAATATATTTGACTTTTATTTGATTTAATTAGCTTTGTTTGAATGTATTTGACTCTCATTTGATTAAAATAGCTTTATTTGAATGTGTTTGACTTTCATTTGATTCAAATTCCATTGTTTGAATGTGTTCGACTTTCATTTGATTCAAATAACATTGTTTAAATGTGCTTTACTTTCATTTGATTCAACTAGCTTTGTAGAATGTATTTGACTTTCATTTGATTCAAATAGCTTTGTTTGAATGTGTTTGACTTTCATTTGATTCAATTTGCTTTGTAGAATGTATTTGACTTTTATTTGATTTAATTAGCTTTGTTTGAATGTATTTGACTCTCATTTGATTCAAATAGCTTTATTTGAATGTCTTTGACTTTCATTTGATTCAAATTCCTTTGTTTGAATGTGTTTGACTTTCATTTGATTCGATTTGCTTTGTAGAATGTATTTGACTTTTATTTGATTCAAATAGCTTTGTTTGAATGTGTTTGACTTTTATATGATTCAATTAGCTTTGTAGAATGTATTTGACTTTTATTTGATTAAAATAGCTTTGATTGAATATGTTTGACTTTCATTTGATTCAATTTGCTTTGTAGAATGTATTTGTCTTTTATTTGATTTAATTAGCTTTATTTGAATGTATTTGACTCTCACTTGATTCAAATAGCTTTATTTGAATGTGTTTGACTTTCATTTGATTCAAATTCCTTTGTTTGAATGTGTTTGACTTTCATTTGATTCAAATAGCTTTGTTTGAATGTGTTTGACTTTCATTTGATTCAATTAGCTTTATAGAATGTATTTGACATTCATTTAATTTAAATAGCTTTGTTTGAATGTGTTTGACTTTCATTTGATTCAATTAGCTTTGTAGAATGTATTTGACTTTCATTTGATTCAAATTCCTTTGTTTGAATGTGTTTGACTTTCATTGATTCAAATAGTATTGTTTGAATGTGTTTGACTTTCATTTGATTCAATTAGCTTTGTAGAATGTATTTGACTTTCATTTGATTAAAATAGCTTTGTTTGAATGTGTTTTGACTCTCATTTGATTCAAATAGCTTTATTTGAATGTGTTTAACTTTCATTTGATTCAAATTCCTTTGTAGAATGATTTGACTTTCATTTGATTCAAATAGCTTTGTTTAAATGTGTTTGACTTTCATTTGATTCAAATAGCTTTGTAGAATTTATTTAACATTTATTTGATTTAAATAGCTTTATTTGAATGTGTTTGACTTTCATTTGATTCAAATTCCTTTGTTTGAATGTGTTCGACTTTCATTTGATTCAAATAGCATTATTTGAATGTGCTTGACTTTCATTTCATTCAACTAGCTTTGTAGAATGTATTTTACTTTCATTTGATTCAAATAGCTTTGTTTGAATGTGTTTGACTTTCATTTGATTCAATTAGCTTTGTAGAATGTATTTAACTTTCATTTGATTCAAATAGCTTTGTTTGAATGTATTTGACTATCATTTGATTCAAATAGCTTTATTTGAATGTGTTTGACTTTCATTTGATTCAAATTCCTTTGTTTGAATGTGTTCGACTTTCATTTGATTCAAATAGCATTGTTTGAATGTGCTTGACTTTCATTTGATTCAACTAGCTTTGTAGAATGTATTTGACTTTCATTTGATTAAAATAGCTTTGTTTGAATGTGTTTGACTTTCATTTGATTCAATTAGCTTTGTAGAATGTATTTGACTTACATTTGATTCAAATAGCTTTGTTTGAATGTGTTTGACTTTCATTTGATTCAATTTGCTTTGTAGAATGTATTTGACTTTCATTTGATTAAAATAGCTTTGTTTGAATGTGTTTGACTTTCATTTGATTCAATTTGCTTTGTAGAATGTATTTGACTTTTATTTGATTTAATTAGCTTTGTTTGAATGTATTTGACTCTCATTTGATTCAAATAGCTTTATTTGAATGTGTTTGACTTTCATTTGATTCAAATTCCTTTGTTTGAATGTGTTCGACTTTCATTTGATTCAAATAGCTTTGTTTGAATGTGCTTGACTTTCATTTGATTCAACTAGCTTTGTAGAATGTATTTGACTTTCATTTGATTAAAATAGCTTTGTTTGAATGTGTTAGACTTTCGTTTGATTCAAATAGCTTTATTTGAATGTGTTTGACTTTCATTTGATTCGATTTGCTTTGTAGAATGTATTTGACTTTTATTTGATTCAAATAGCTTTGTTTGAATGTGTTTGAATTTTATATGATTCAATTAGCTTTGTAGAATGTATTTGACTTTTATTTGATTTAATTAGCTTTGTTTGAATGTGTTTGACTTTCATTTGATTCAATTAGCTTTGTAGAATGTATTTGACTTTCATTTGAATCAAATAACTTTGTTTGTTTGTGTTTGACTTTCATTTGATCCAATTAGCTTTGTAGAATGTATTTGACTTTCATTTGATTCAAATAGCTTTGTTTGAATGTGTTTGACTTTCATTTGATTCAAATAGCTTTATTGAATGTATTTGACTCTCATTTGATTAAAATAGCTTTATTTGAATGTGTTTGACTTTCATTTGTTTCAAATTCCTTTGTTTGAATGTGTTCGATTTTCATTTGATTCAAATAGCATTGTTTGAATGTGCTTGACTTTCATTTGATTCAACTAGCTTTGTAGAATGTATTTGACTTTCATTTGATTCAAATAGCTTTGTTTGAATGTGTTTGACTTTCATTTGATTCAATTAGCTTTGTAGAATGTATTTGACTTTCATTTGATTCAAATAGCTTTGTTTGAATGTGTTTGACTATCATTTGATTCAATTTGCTTTGTAGAATGTATTTGACTTTTATTTGATTTAATTAGCTTTGTTTGAATGTATTTGACTCTCATTTGATTCAATTAGCTTTGTTTGAATGTGTTTCACTTTCATTTGATTCAATTGGCTTTGTAGAATGCATTTTACTTTCTTCTTTGTTTGAATGTGTTTGACTTTCATTTGATTCAAAAAGCTTTGTTTGAAAGTGTTTGACTTTCATTTGATTCAATAAGCATTGGTAAATACATTTGACTTTCATTTGATTCAAATAGCTTTGTTTGAATGTGTTGGACTTTTATTTGATTCAAATAGCTTTGTTTGAATGTGTTTGACTTTCATTTGATTCAAATAGCTTTGTAGAATTTATTTAACATTTATTTGATTTAAATAGCTTTATTTGAATGTGTTTGACTTTCATTTGATTCAAATTCCTTTGTTTGAATGTGTTCGACTTTCATTTGATTCAAATAGCATTATTTGAATGTGCTTGACTTTCATTTCATTCAACTAGCTTTGTAGAATATATTTTACTTTCATTTGATTCAAATAGCTTTGTTTGAATGTGATGCGTTTCTTGATTCGTTTGGTCTTAGGTTTAAACAAGCTTCACTCGTTTGTTTTCGCCTAAGGGTTCTAAATCTGATTTCAAGGCTTCACTCACCTTAATCTCGTGATTTAGGGGTTTTTTTTGAGGATAGTTTGAATTAGCTTCACTCACTAATTAATCTAACCTCTCTTAAATCAGGTTTCACTCGCCTAATCTAAGGGTTTTTATGTTTAACTTCACTCGTCAAACACAAAGAAAACTTGGAAAGAAACGTTCCAAATTAACAAGCAATAAAGCTTTAATCAACAAAACAAACTTGTATAATTTGAAGTTTACAACCTTTATTTATAGACTCAAAACTAATTCTAAACCTAATCAAATTAGAAAACTAATCCTAATTGAATTAGAATCCCATTTGACCTAGAAAACCTAAGAAAACTGAAACTTGATCCCCAAGTTCCTAATTCGGATATGACTAAACTAACTAAGTTTAATTCAACTTAGATTAGGTTATTCAATCCTCCTAAAACACCTAGACACGCCTAAAAACCAAAGTCAAGTCCTAATCCACTTAGGAATTTACTTTGCTAAAAACAAGTCCTAATCCAATTAGGAATCTCTTTTGCTAAAGACAAGTCCTAATCCAATTAGGAATCTCTTTTGCTAAAGACAAGTCCTAATTCAAATAGGAACTCACTAGACCAAAACAATTCCTAATCAAAATAAAAATCCTAACGCTTAAAACAAGAAAAACCCTTTCAAGTGAAAGGTAAAAACTTGTAAGCCAAAATCTAATCTAAGAAACATTAAAGAAACGGACTAAGAAAGGAAACGTTGAATGCATCCGCATCATACTCCTCCTCTTGAAAACTAACTTGTCCTCAAGTTACATCATAACAAGGAACGAGATCTTTTGCACTAAGAGAAGCACAAACGCCTTCACCAAGTAGCACTTGAGATGTATCATAATGCTCCCCTTCAAGACCTTTCATATGATTCATAAAATTAATGTTTTGTTCCATCAAAGAAGCCATCTTTTCAAGCAAGTGAGTTTCCGTTGATTTGCTCACCATATTTGCGCACAATCAATAATCTTCCCTCGAATGTTTGTTGCTGTAGATTTTGCGTCACTTATCCAATGACCACGAAATTTTACAGTCT
Organism: Chenopodium quinoa; assembly: GCF_001683475.1. Classification (NCBI taxonomy): domain Eukaryota; kingdom Viridiplantae; phylum Streptophyta; class Magnoliopsida; order Caryophyllales; family Amaranthaceae; genus Chenopodium; species Chenopodium quinoa. The sequence continues at coordinate 12,988 of NW_018742532.1, read as the reverse complement.
ATAATTTTAGTCCAATAGGAATCCAACCCAAAATAAATCACCAAAAAATACGAAGTAGATAGTTCGCAGTAACGTAAAACTTCCAACTGGTCCAGATCTGCGCCGAGAAGAACAAGAACCAAGAAACTAGCACGAATTGATTCTTGATTGCTCAAGAACAAGGATATAACGACTCAATAATCACACCAACAGCTCTGATACCATTTGATGCGTTTCTTGATTCGTTTGGTCTTAGGTTTAAACAAGCTTCACTCGTTTGTTTTCGCCTAAGGGTTCTAAATCTGATTTCAAGGCTTCACTCACCTTAATCTCGTGATTTAGGGGTTTTTTTTGAGGATAGTTTGAATTAGCTTCACTCACTAATTAATCTAACCTCTCTTAAATCAGGTTTCACTCGCCTAATCTAAGGGTTTTTATGTTTAACTTCACTCGTCAAACACAAAGAAAACTTGGAAAGAAACGTTCCAAATTAACAAGCAATAAAGCTTTAATCAACAAAACAAACTTGTATAATTTGAAGTTTACAACCTTTATTTATAGACTCAAAACTAATTCTAAACCTAATCAAATTAGAAAACTAATCCTAATTGAATTAGAATCCCATTTGACCTAGAAAACCTAAGAAAACTGAAACTTGATCCCCAAGTTCCTAATTCGGATATGACTAAACTAACTAAGTTTAATTCAACTTAGATTAGGTTATTCAATCCTCCTAAAACACCTAGACACGCCTAAAAACCAAAGTCAAGTCCTAATCCACTTAGGAATTTACTTTGCTAAAAACAAGTCCTAATCCAATTAGGAATCTCTTTTGCTAAAGACAAGTCCTAATCCAATTAGGAATCTCTTTTGCTAAAGACAAGTCCTAATTCAAATAGGAACTCACTAGACCAAAACAATTCCTAATCAAAATAAAAATCCTAACGCTTAAAACAAGAAAAACCCTTTCAAGTGAAAGGTAAAAACTTGTAAGCCAAAATCTAATCTAAGAAACATTAAAGAAACGGACTAAGAAAGGAAACGTTGAATGCATCCGCATCAGAATGTGTTTGACTTTCATTTGATTCAATTAGCTTTGTAGAATGTATTTAACTTTCATTTGATTCAAATAGCTTTGTTTGAATGTATTTGACTATCATTTGATTCAAATAGCTTTATTTGAATGTGTTTGACTTTCATTTGATTCAAATTCCTTTGTTTGAATGTGTTCGACTTTCATTTGATTCAAATAGCATTGTTTGAATGTGCTTGACTTTCATTTGATTCAACTAGCTTTGTAGAATGTATTTGACTTTCATTTGATTAAAATAGCTTTGTTTGAATGTGTTTGACTTTCATTTGATTCAATTAGCTTTGTAGAATGTATTTGACTTACATTTGATTCAAATAGCTTTGTTTGAATGTGTTTGACTTTCATTTGATTCAATTTGCTTTGTAGAATGTATTTGACTTTCATTTGATTAAAATAGCTTTGTTTGAATGTGTTTGACTTTCATATGATTCAATTTGCTTTGTTGAATGTATTTGACTTTTATTTGATTTAATTAGCTTTGTTTGAATGTATTTGACTTTCATTTGATTCAAATAGCTTTATTGAATGTATTTGACTCTCATTTGATTAAAATAACTTTATTTGAATGTGTTTGACTTTCATTTGTTTCAAATTCCTTTGTTTGAATGTGTTCGACTTTCATTTGATTCAAATAGCATTGTTTGAATGTGCTTGACTTTCATTTGATTCAACTAGCTTTGTAGAATGTATTTGACTTTCATTTGATTCAAATAGCTTTGTTTGAATGTGTTTGACTTTCATTTGATTCAATTAGCTTTGTAGAATGTATTTGACTTTCATTTGATTCAAATAGCTTTGTTTGAATGTGTTTGACTATCATTTGATTCAATTAGCTTTGTAGAATGTATTTGACTTTTATTTGATTTAATTAGCTTTGTTTGAATGTGTTTGACTTTCATTTGATTCAATTTGCTTTGTAGAATGTATTTGACTTTCATTTGATTAAAAATAGCTTTGTTTGAATGTGTTTGACTTTCATTTGATTCGATTTGCTTTGTAGAATGTATTTGACTTTTATTTGATTCAAATAGCTTTGTTTGAATGTGTTTGACTTTCATTTGATTCAATTTGCTTTGTAGAATGTATTTGACTTTTATTTGATTCAAATAGCTTTGTTTGAATGTGTTTGACTTTCATTTGATTCAATTTGCTTTGTAGAATGTATTTGACTTTTATTTGATTTAATTAGCTTTGTTTGAATGTATTTGACTCTCATTTGATTCAAATAGCTTTATTTGAATGTGTTTGACTTTCATTTGATTCAAATTCCTTTGTTTGAATGTGTTCGACTTTCATTTGATTCAAATAGCTTTGTTTGAATGTGCTTGACTTTCATTTGATTCAACTAGCTTTGTAGAATGTATTTGACTTTCATTTGATTAAAATAGCTTTGTTTGAATGTGTTTGACTTTCATTTGATTGAAATAGCTTTATTTGAATGTGTTTGACTTTCATTTGATTCGATTTGCTTTGTAGAATGTATTTGACTTTTATTTGATTCAAATAGCTTTGTTTGAATGTGTTTGACTTTCATTTGATTCAATTAGCTTTGTAGAATGTATTTGACTTTCATTTGAATCAAATAAGTTTGTTTGTTTGTGTTTGACTTTCATTTGATTCAATTAGCTTTGTAGAATGTATTTGATTTTCATTTGATTCAAATAGCTTTGTTTGAATGTGTTTGACTTTCATTTGATTCAAATAGCTTTATTGAATGTATTTGACTCTCATTTGATTAAAATAGCTTTATTTGAATGTGTTTGACTTTCATTTGATTCAAATTCCTTTGTTTGAATGTGTTCGACTTTCATTTGATTCAAATAGCATTGTTTGAATGTGCTTGACTTTCATTTGATTCAACTAGCTTTGTAGAATGTATTTGACTTTCATTTGATTCAAATAGCTTTGTTTGAATGTGTTTGACTTTCATTTGATTCAATTAGCTTTGTAGAATGTATTTGACTTTCAATTGATTCAAATAGCTTTGTTTGAATGTGTTTGACTATCATTTGATTCAATTTGCTTTGTAGAATGTATTTGACTTTTATTTGATTTAATTAGCATTGTTTGAATGTGTTTGACTTTCATTTGATTCAAATTGCTTTATAGAATGTATTTGACATTTATTTGATTTAAATAGCTTTGTTTGAATGTGTTTGACTTTCATTTGATTCAATTAGCTTTGTAGAATGTATTTGACTTTCATTTGATTAAAATAGCTTTGTTTGAATGTGTTTGACTTTCATTTGATTCAAATAGCATTGTTTGAATGTGCTTGACAGTCATTTGATTGAACTAGCTTTGTAGAATGTATTTGACTTTCATTTGATTCAAATAGCTTTGTTTGAATGTGTTTGACTTTCATTTGATTCAATTAGCTTTGTAGAATGTATTTGACTTTCATTTGATTCAAGTAGCTTTGTTTGAATGTGTTTGACTTTCGTTTGATTCAATTTGCTTTGTAGAATGTATTTGACTTTTATTTGATTTAATTAGCTTTGTTTGAATGTATTTGACTCTCATTTGATTCAAATAGCTTTATTTAAATGTGTTAAACTTTCATTTGATTCAAATTCCTTTGTTTGAATGTGTTTGACTTTCATTTGATTCAAATAGCTTTGTTTGAATGTGTTTGACTTTCATTTGATTCAATTAGCTTTATAGAATGTGTTTGACTTTCATTTGATTCAATTAGCTTTGTAGAATGTATTTGACTTTCATTTGATTCAAATAGCTTTGTTTGAATGTGTTTGACTTTCATTTGATTCAATTAGCTTTGTAGAATGTATTTGACTTTCATTTGATTCAAATAGCTTTGTTTGAATGTGTTTGACTTTCATTTGATTCAATTTGCTTTGTAGAATGTATTTGACTTTTATTTGATTTAATTAGCTTTGTTTGAATGTATTTGACTCTCATTTGATTCAAATAGCTTTATTTGAATGTGTTTGACTTTCATTTGATTCAAATTCCTTTGTTTGAATGTGTTCGACTTTCATTTGATTCAAATAGCTTTGTTTGAATGTGCTTGACTTTCATTTGATTCAACTAGCTTTGTAGAATGTATTTGACTTTCATTTGATTAAAATAGCTTTGTTTGAATGTGTTTGACTTTCATTTGATTCAAATAGCATTGTTTGAATGTGCTTGACAGTCATTTGATTCAACTAGCTTTGTAGAATGTATTTGACTTTCCTTTGATTCAAATAGCTTTGTTTGAATGTGTTTGACTTTCATTTGATTCAATTAGCTTTGTAGAATGTATTTGACTTTCATTTGATTCAAATAGCTTTGTTTGAATGTGTTTGACTTTCGTTTGATTCAATTTGCTTTGTAGAATGTATTTGACTTTTATTTGATTTTATTAGCTTTGTTTGAATGTATTTGACTCTCATTTGATTGAAATAGCTTTATTTAAATGTGTTAGACTTTCATTTGATTCAAATTCCTTTGTTTGAATGTGTTTGACTTTCATTTGATTCAAATAGCTTTGTTTGAATGTGTTTCACTTTCATTTGATTCAATTAGCTTTATAGAATGTGTTTGACATTCATTTGATTCAATTAGCTTTGTAGAATGTATTTGACTTTCATTTGATTCAAATAGCTTTGTTTGAATGTGTTTGACTTTCATTTGATTCAATTAGCTTTGTAGAATGTATTTGACTTTCATTTGATTCAAATAGCTTTGTTTGAATGTGTTTGACTTTCATTTGATTCAATTTGCTTTGTAGAATGTATTTGACTTTTATTTGATTTAATTAGCTTTGTTTGAATGTATTTGACTCTCATTTGATTCAAATAGCTTTATTTGAATGTGTTTGACTTTCATTTGATTCAAATTCCTTTGTTTGAATGTGTTCGACTTTCATTTGATTCAAATAGCTTTGTTTGAATGTGCTTGACTTTCATTTGATTCAACTAGCTTTGTAGAATGTATTTGACTTTCATTTGATTAAAATAGCTTTGTTTGAATGTGTTAGACTTTCATTTGATTGAAATAGCTTTATTTGAATGTGTTTGACTTTCATTTGATTCGATTTGCTTTGTAGAATGTATTTGACTTTTATTTGATTCAAATAGCTTTGTTTGAATGTGTTTGACTTTTATTTGATTCAACTAGCTTTGTAGAATGTATTTGACTTTTATTTGATTTAATTAGCTTTGTTTGAATGTGTTTGACTATCATTTGATTCAATTAGCTTTGTAGAATGTATTTGACTTTCATTTGAATCAAATAACTTTGTTTGTTTGTGTTTGACTTTCATTTGATTATATTAGCTTTGTAGAATGTATTTGACTTTCATTTAAATCAAATAACTTTGTTTGTTTGTGTTTGACTTTCATTTGATTCAATTAGCTTTGTAGAATGTATTTGACTTTCATTTGATTCAAATAGCTTTGTTTGAATGTGTTTGACTTTCATTTGATTCAAATAGCTTTATTGAATGTATTTGACTCTCATTTGATTAAAATAGCTTTATTTCAATGTGTTTGACTTTCATTTGATTCAAATTCCTTTGTTTGAATGTGTTTGACTTTCATTTGATTCAAATAGCTTTGTTTGAATGTGTTTGACTTTCATTTGATTCAATTAGCTTTATAGAATGTATTTGACATTTATTTGATTTAAATAGCTTTGTTTGAATGTGTTTGACTTTCATTTGAATCAATTAGCTTTGTAGAATGTATTTGACTTTCATTTGATTAAAATAGCTTTGTTTGAATGTGTTTGACTTTCATTTGATTCAATTAGCTTTGTAGAATGTATTTGACTTTCATTTGAATCAAATAACTTTGTTTGTTTGTGTTTGACTTTCATTTGATTCAATTAGCTTTGTAGAATGTATTTGATTTTCATTTGATTCAAATAGCTTTGTTTGAATGTGTTTGACTTTCATTTGATTCAAATAGCTTTATTGAATGTATTTGACTCTCATTTGATTAAAATAGCTTTATTTGAATGTGTTTGACTTTCATTTGATTCAAATTCCTTTGTTTGAATGTGTTCGACTTTCATTTGATTCAAATAGCATTGTTTGAATGTGCTTGACTTTCATTTGATTCAACTAGCTTTGTAGAATGTATTTGACTTTCATTTGATTCAAATAGCTTTGTTTGAATGTGTTTGACTTTCATTTGATTCAATTAGCTTTGTAGAATGTATTTGACTTTCAATTGATTCAAATAGCTTTGTTTGAATGTGTTTGACTTTCATTTGATTCAATTTGCTTTGTAGAATGTATTTGACTTTTATTTGATTTAATTAGCTTTGTTTGAATGTATTTGACTCTCATTTGATTCAAATAGCTTTATTTGAATGTGTTTGACTTTCATTTGATTCAAATTCCTTTGTTTGAATGTGTTCGACTTTCATTTGATTCAAATAGCTTTGTTTGAATGTGCTTGACTTTCATTTGATTCAACTAGCTTTGTAGAATGTATTTGACTTTCATTTGATTAAAATAGCTTTGTTTGAATGTGTTAGACTTTCATTTGATTGAAATAGCTTTATTTGAATGTGTTTGACTTTCATTTGATTCGATTTGCTTTGTAGAATGTATTTGACTTTTATTTGATTCAAATAGCTTTGTTTGAATGTGTTTGACTTTTATTTGATTCAACTAGCTTTGTAGAATGTATTTGACTTTTATTTGATTTAATTAGCTTTGTTTGAATGTGTTTGACTATCATTTGATTCAATTAGCTTTGTAGAATGTATTTGACTTTCATTTGAATCAAATAACTTTGTTTGTTTGTGTTTGACTTTCATTTGATTATATTAGCTTTGTAGAATGTATTTGACTTTCATTTAAATCAAATAACTTTGTTTGTTTGTGTTTGACTTTCATTTGATTCAATTAGCTTTGTAGAATGTATTTGACTTTCATTTGATTCAAATAGCTTTGTTTGAATGTGTTTGACTTTCATTTGATTCAAATAGCTTTATTGAATGTATTTGACTCTCATTTGATTAAAATAGCTTTATTTCAATGTGTTTGACTTTCATTTGATTCAAATTCCTTTGTTTGAATGTGTTTGACTTTCATTTGATTCAAATAGCTTTGTTTGAATGTGTTTGACTTTCATTTGATTCAATTAGCTTTATAGAATGTATTTGACATTTATTTGATTTAAATAGCTTTGTTTGAATGTGTTTGACTTTCATTTGAATCAATTAGCTTTGTAGAATGTATTTGACTTTCATTTGATTAAAATAGCTTTGTTTGAATGTGTTTGACTTTCATTTGATTCAATTAGCTTTGTAGAATGTATTTGACTTTCATTTGAATCAAATAACTTTGTTTGTTTGTGTTTGACTTTCATTTGATTCAATTAGCTTTGTAGAATGTATTTGATTTTCATTTGATTCAAATAGCTTTGTTTGAATGTGTTTGACTTTCATTTGATTCAAATAGCTTTATTGAATGTATTTGACTCTCATTTGATTAAAATAGCTTTATTTGAATGTGTTTGACTTTCATTTGATTCAAATTCCTTTGTTTGAATGTGTTCGACTTTCATTTGATTCAAATAGCATTGTTTGAATGTGCTTGACTTTCATTTGATTCAACTAGCTTTGTAGAATGTATTTGACTTTCATTTGATTCAAATAGCTTTGTTTGAATGTGTTTGACTTTCATTTGATTCAATTAGCTTTGTAGAATGTATTTGACTTTCAATTGATTCAAATAGCTTTGTTTGAATGTGTTTGACTTTCATTTGATTCAATTTGCTTTGTAGAATGTATTTGACTTTTATTTGATTTAATTAGCATTGTTTGAATGTGTTTGACTTTCATTTGATTCAAATTGCTTTATAGAATGTATTTGACTTTCATTTGATTCAAATAGCTTTGTTTGAATGTGCTTGACTTTCATTTGATTCAACTAGCTTTGTAGAATGTATTTGACTTTCATTTGATTAAAATAGCTTTGTTTGAATGTGTTTGACTTTCATTTGATTCAAATAGCATTGTTTGAATGTGCTTGACAGTCATTTGATTCAACTAGCTTTGTAGAATGTATTTGACTTTCCTTTGATTCAAATAGCTTTGTTTGAATGTGTTTGACTTTCATTTGATTCAATTAGCTTTGTAGAATGTATTTGACTTTCATTTGATTCAAATAGCTTTGTTTGAATGTGTTTGACTTTCGTTTGATTCAATTTGCTTTGTAGAATGTATTTGACTTTTATTTGATTTTATTAGCTTTGTTTGAATGTATTTGACTCTCATTTGATTGAAATAGCTTTATTTAAATGTGTTAGACTTTCATTTGATTCAAATTCCTTTGTTTGAATGTGTTTGACTTTCATTTGATTCAAATAGCTTTGTTTGAATGTGTTTCACTTTCATTTGATTCAATTAGCTTTATAGAATGTGTTTGACATTCATTTGATTCAATTAGCTTTGTAGAATGTATTTGACTTTCATTTGATTCAAATAGCTTTGTTTGAATGTGTTTGACTTTCATTTGATTCAATTAGCTTTGTAGAATGTATTTGACTTTCATTTGATTCAAATAGCTTTGTTTGAATGTGTTTGACTTTCATTTGATTCAATTTGCTTTGTAGAATGTATTTGACTTTTATTTGATTTAATTAGCTTTGTTTGAATGTATTTGACTCTCATTTGATTCAAATAGCTTTATTTGAATGTGTTTGACTTTCATTTGATTCAAATTCCTTTGTTTGAATGTGTTCGACTTTCATTTGATTCAAATAGCTTTGTTTGAATGTGCTTGACTTTCATTTGATTCAACTAGCTTTGTAGAATGTATTTGACTTTCATTTGATTAAAATAGCTTTGTTTGAATGTGTTAGACTTTCATTTGATTGAAATAGCTTTATTTGAATGTGTTTGACTTTCATTTGATTCGATTTGCTTTGTAGAATGTATTTGACTTTTATTTGATTCAAATAGCTTTGTTTGAATGTGTTTGACTTTTATTTGATTCAACTAGCTTTGTAGAATGTATTTGACTTTTATTTGATTTAATTAGCTTTGTTTGAATGTGTTTGACTATCATTTGATTCAATTAGCTTTGTAGAATGTATTTGACTTTCATTTGAATCAAATAACTTTGTTTGTTTGTGTTTGACTTTCATTTGATTATATTAGCTTTGTAGAATGTATTTGACTTTCATTTAAATCAAATAACTTTGTTTGTTTGTGTTTGACTTTCATTTGATTCAATTAGCTTTGTAGAATGTATTTGACTTTCATTTGATTCAAATAGCTTTGTTTGAATGTGTTTGACTTTCATTTGATTCAAATAGCTTTATTGAATGTATTTGACTCTCATTTGATTAAAATAGCTTTATTTCAATGTGTTTGACTTTCATTTGATTCAAATTCCTTTGTTTGAATGTGTTTGACTTTCATTTGATTCAAATAGCTTTGTTTGAATGTGTTTGACTTTCATTTGATTCAATTAGCTTTATAGAATGTATTTGACATTTATTTGATTTAAATAGCTTTGTTTGAATGTGTTTGACTTTCATTTGAATCAATTAGCTTTGTAGAATGTATTTGACTTTCATTTGATTAAATAGCTTTGTTTGAATGTGTTTGACTTTCATTTGATTCAATTAGCTTTGTAGAATGTATTTTGACTTTCATTTGAATCAAATAACTTTGTTTGTTTGTGTTTGACTTTCATTTGATTCAATTAGCTTTGTAGAATGTATTTGATTTTCATTTGATTCAAATAGCTTTGTTTGAATGTGTTTGACTTTCATTTGATTCAAATAGCTTTATTGAATGTATTTGACTCTCATTTGATTAAAATAGCTTTATTTGAATGTGTTTGACTTTCATTTGATTCAAATTCCTTTGTTTGAATGTGTTCGACTTTCATTTGATTCAAATAGCATTGTTTGAATGTGCTTGACTTTCATTTGATTCAACTAGCTTTGTAGAATGTATTTGACTTTCATTTGATTCAAATAGCTTTGTTTGAATGTGTTTGACTTTCATTTGATTCAATTAGCTTTGTAGAATGTATTTGACTTTCAATTGATTCAAATAGCTTTGTTTGAATGTGTTTGACTTTCATTTGATTCAATTTGCTTTGTAGAATGTATTTGACTTTTATTTGATTTAATTAGCATTGTTTGAATGTGTTTGACTTTCATTTGATTCAAATTGCTTTATAGAATGTATTTGACATTTATTTGATTTAAATAGCTTTGTTTGAATGTGTTTGACTTTCATTTGATTCAATTAGCTTTGTAGAATGTATTTGACTTTCATTTGATTAAAATAGCTTTGTTTGAATGTGTTTGACTTTCATTTGATTCAAATAGCATTGTTTGAATGTGCTTGACAGTCATTTGATTGAACTAGCTTTGTAGAATGTATTTGACTTTCATTTGATTCAAATAGCTTTGTTTGAATGTGTTTGACTTTCATTTGATTCAATTAGCTTTGTAGAATGTATTTGACTTTCATTTGATTCAAATAGTTTTGTTTAAATGTGTTTGACTTTCATTTGATTCAATTTGCTTTGTAGAATGTATTTGACTTTTATTTGATTTAATTAGCTTTGTTTGAATGTATTTGACTCTCATTTGATTCAAATAGCTTTATTTGAATGTGTTTGACTTTCATTTGATTCAATTTGCTTTGTAGAATGTATTTGACTTTTATTTGATTTAATTAGCTTTGTTTGAATGTATTTGACTCTCATTTGATTCAAATAGCTTTATTTGAATGTGTTTGACTTTCATTTGATTCAAATTCCTTTGTTTGAATGTGTTCGACTTTCATTTGATGCAAATAGCTTTGTTTGAATGTGTTTAACTTTCGTTTGATATAATTTGCTTTGTAGAATGTATTTGACTTTTATTTGATTTAATTAGCTTTGTTTGAATGTATTTGACTCTCATTTGATTCAAATAGCTTTATTTAAATGTGTTAAACTTTCATTTGATTCAAATTCCTTTGTTTGAATGTGTTTGACTTTCATTTGATTCAAATAGCTTTGTTTGAATGTGTTTGACTTTCATTTGATTCAATTAGCTTTATAGAATGTGTTTGACTTTCATTTGATTCAATTAGCTTTGTAGAATGTATTTGACTTTCATTTGATTCAAATAGCTTTGTTTGAATGTGTTTGACTTTCATTTGATTCAATTAGCTTTGTAGAATGTATTTGACTTTCATTTGATTCAAATAGCTTTGTTTGAATGTGTTTGACTTTCATTTGATTCAATTTGCTTTGTAGAATGTATTTGACTTTTATTTGATTTAATTAGCTTTGTTTGAATGTATTTGACTCTCATTTGATTCAAATAGCTTTATTTGAATGTGTTTGACTTTCATTTGATTCAAATTCCTTTGTTTGAATGTGTTCGACTTTCATTTGATTCAAATAGCTTTGTTTGAATGTGCTTGACTTTCATTTGATTCAACTAGCTTTGTAGAATGTATTTGACTTTCATTTGATTTAAAATAGCTTTGTTTGAATGTGTTAGACTTTCATTTGATTGAAATAGCTTTATTTGAATGTGTTTGACTTTCATTTGATTCGATTTGCTTTGTAGAATGTATTTGACTTTTATTTGATTCAAATAGCTTTTGTTTGAATGTGTTTGACTTTTATATGATTCAACTAGCTTTGTAGAATGTATTTGACTTTTATTTGATTTAATTAGCTTTGTTTGAATGTGTTTGACTATCATTTGATTCAATTAGCTTTGTAGAATGTATTTGACTTTCATTTGAATCAAATAACTTTGTTTGTTTGTGTTTGACTTTTCATTTGATTATATTAGCTTTGTAGAATGTATTTGACTTTCATTTAAATCAAATAACTTTGTTTGTTTGTGTTTTGACTTTCATTTGATTCAATTAGCTTTGTAGAATGTATTTGACTTTCATTTGATTCAAATAGCTTTGTTTGAATGTGTTTGACTTTCATTTGATTCAAATAGCTTTATTGAATGTATTTGACTCTCATTTGATTAAAATAGCTTTATTTCAATGTGTTTGACTTTCATTTGATTCAAATTCCTTTGTTTGAATGTGTTTTGACTTTCATTTGATTCAATAGCTTTATTTGAATGTGTTTTGACTTTCATTTGATTCAATTAGCTTTATAGAATGTATTTGACATTTATTTGATTTAAATAGCTTTGTTTGAATGTGTTTTGACTTTCATTTGAATCAATTAGCTTTGTAGAATGTATTTGACTTTCATTTGATTAAATAGCTTTGTTTGAATGTGTTTGACTTTCATTTGATTCAATTAGCTTTGTAGAATGTATTTGACTTTCATTTGATCAATATTTGTTTTTTGTGTTTGACTTTCATTTGATTCAATTAGCTTTGTAGAATGTATTTGATTTTCATTTGATTCAAATAGCTTTGTTTGAATGTGTTTGACTTTCATTTGATTCAAATAGCTTTATTGAATGTATTTGACTTCATTTGATTAAAATAGCTTTATTTGAATGTGTTTGACTTTCATTTGATTCAAATTCCTTTGTTTGAATGTGTTCGACTTTCATTTGATTCAAATAGCATTGTTTGAATGTGCTTGACTTTCATTTGATTCAACTAGCTTTGTAGAATGTATTTGACTTTCATTTGATTCAAATAGCTTTGTTTGAATGTGTTTGACTTTCATTTGATTCAATTAGCTTTGTAGAATGTATTTGACTTTCAATTTGATTCAAATAGCTTTGTTTGAATGTGTTTGACTTTCATTTGATTCAATTTGCTTTGTAGAATGTATTTGACTTTTATTGATTTAATTAGCATTGTTTGAATGTGTTTGACTTTCATTGATTCAAATTGCTTTATAGAATGTATTTGACATTTATTTGATTTAAATAGCTTTGTTTGAATGTGTTTGACTTTCATTTGATTCAATTAGCTTTGTAGAATGTATTTGACTTTCATTTGATTAAA
>NW_018742531.1:0-16156 GCF_001683475.1 Chenopodium quinoa | reverse complement strand
TGAAACACATTCAAACAAAATCTTTCGAATCAAATGAAAGTCAAATACATTCTACAAAGCTAATTGAATGAAATGAAAGTCAAACACATTCAAACAAAGCTATTTGAATCAAATAAAAGTCAAACACATTCAAACAAAGTTATTTAAATCAAATGAAAGTGAAATGCATTCTACAAAGCAAATTGAATCAAAAGAAAGTCAAACACATTCAAACAAAGCTATTTGAATCAAATGAAAGTCAAATACATTCTACAAAGCAAATTGAATCAAATGAAGTCAAACACATTCAAACAAAGCTATTTGAATCAAATGAAAGTCAAATACATTCTACAAAGCAAATTGAATCAAATGAAACTCAAACACATTCAAACAAAGCTATTTGAATCAAATGAAAGTCAATACATTCTACGAAGCTAATTGAATCAAATGAAAGTCAAACACATTAAAACAATGACTTTTAAATCAAATGAAAGTCAAACACCTTCAAACAAATCTTTCGAATCAAATGAAAGTCAAATACATTCTACAAAGCTAATTGAATCAAAATAAAAGTCAAATACATTCTACAAAGCTAATTGAATCAAATGAAAGTCAAACACATTCAAACAAAGCTAATTGAATCAAATGAAAGTCAAACATCTTCAAACAAATCTTTCGAATCAAATGAAAGTCAAATACATTCTACAAAGCTAATTGAATCAAATGAAAGTCAAACACATTCAAACAAAGCTATTTAAATCAAATGAAAGTCAAATACATTCTACAAAGCAAATTGAATCAAATGAAAGTCAAACACATTCAAACAAAGCTATTTGAATCAAATGAAAGTCAAATACATTCTACGAAGCTAATTGAATCAATGAAAGTCAAACATTCAAACAAAGCTAATTGAAACAAATGAAAGTCAAACACATTCAAACAATGCCTTTTAAATAAAATGAAAGTCAAACACATTCAAACAAAGCTATATAAATCAAATGAAAGTGAAATGCAATCTACAAAGCAAATTGAATCAAATGAAAGTCAAACACATTCAAAAACAAAGCTATTTGAATCAAATGAAAGTCAAATACATTCTACAAAGCTAATTGAATCAAGTGAAAGTAAAACACTTTCAAACAATGCTACTTGAATCAAATGAAAGTCAAATACATTCTACAAAGCTAATTGAATTAAATGAAAGTCAAAACACATTCAAACAAAGCTATTTGAATCAAATGAAAGTCAAACACATTCAAACAAAGCTATTTGATTCAAATGAAAGTCAAATACATTCTACAAAGCTATTTGAATCAAATGAAAGTCAAATACATTCTAACAAATCTATTTGAATCAAATGAGAGTCAAATACATTCAAACAAAGCAAAATTAAATCAAATAAAAGTCAAATACATTATACAAAGCTAATTGAATCAATTGAAAGTCAAATACATTTAAACAAAGCTATTGAAATCAAATAAAAGTCAAATACATTCTACAAAGCTAATTGAATCAAATGAAAGTCAAACACATTTAAACAAAGCTATTTGAATCAAATGAGAGTCAAATACATTCAAACAAAGCTAATTAAATCAAATTAAAGTAAAATACATTCTACAAAGCTAATTGAATCAAATGAAAGTCAAACACATTCAAACAAAGCTAATTGAATCAAATGAGGGTCAAATGCATTCACACAAAACTAATTGAATCAAAATTAAAGTAAAATACATTCTACAAAGCTAATTGAATCAAATTAAAAGTCAAACACATTTAAACAAACCTAATTGAATCAAATGAGAGTCAAATGCATTCACACAAAGCTAATTAAATCAAATAAAAGTAAAATACATTCTACAAAGCTAATTGAATCAAATTAAAAGTCAAACACATTTAAACAAAGCCTTTTAAATCAAATGAAAGTCAAACACATTCAAAAAAAGCTTGAATTAAAATCAAACACATTAAAACAAAGCTTTATAAATCAAATGAAAGTGAAATGCATTCTACAAAGCAAATTAAATCAATGAAAGTCAAACACATTCAAACAAAGCTATTTGAATCAAATGAAAGTAAAATACATTCTACAAAGCTAATTAGATCAAATGAAAGTCAAACACATTCAAACAAAGTTATTTAAATCAAATGGAAGTGAAATGCATTCTACAAAGCAAATTGAATCAAATGAAAAGTCAAACACATTCAAACATAGCTATTTGAATCAAATGAAAGTCAAATACATTCTACGAAGCTAATTGAATCAAATGAAAGTCAAACACATTCAAAGATGCCTTTTAAATCAAATGAAAGTCAAAAACCTTCAAACAAATCTTTCGAATCAAATGAAAGTCAAATACATTCTACAAAGCTAATTAAATCAAAGAAAAGTCAAATACATTGTACAAAGCTAATTGAATCAAATGAAAGTCAAACACATTCAAACAAAGCTAATTGAATCAAATGAATGTCAAACACCTTCAAACAAATCTTTCGAATCAAACGAAAGTCAAATACATTCTACAAAGCTAATTGAATCAAATGAAAGTCAAACACATTCAAACAAAGCTATTTGAATCAAATAAAAGTCAAACACATTCAAACAAAGCTATTTAAATCAAATGAAAGTGAAATGCATTCTACAAAGCAAATTGAATCAAAAGAAGTCAAACACATTCAAACAAAGCTATTTGAATCAAATGAAAGTCAAATACATTCTACAAAGCAAATTGAATCAAATGAAAGTCAAAAACATTCAAACAAAGCTATTTGAATAAAATGAAAGTCAAACACATTCAAACAAAGATTTTTAAATCAAATGAAAGTCAAATACATTCTACAAAGCTAATTGAATCAAATGAATGTCAAATATATTCAATGAAGCTAATTGAATCAAATGAAAGTCAAACACATTCAAACAAAGCTAATTGAATCAAATGAGAGTCAAATGCAATCACACAAAGCTAATTAAATCAAATTAAAGTAAAATACATTCTACAAAGCTAATTGAATCAAATTAAAAGTCAAACACATTTAAACAAAGCTAATTGAATCAAATGAGAGTCAAACGCATTCACACAAAGCTAATTAAATCAAATAAAAGTAAAATACATTCTACAAAGCTAATTGAATCAAATTAAAAGTCAAACACATTTAAACAAAGCTATTTGAATCAAATGAAAGTCAAATACATTCTATGAAGCTAATTGAATCGAATGAAAGTCAAACACATTAAAAAAAAGCTAGTTGAATCAAATGAAAGTCAAATACATTCTACAAAGCAAATTGAATCAAATGAAAGTCAAACACGTTCAAACAAAGCTATTTGAATCAAATGAAAGTCAAAGACATTCTACGAAGCTAATTGAATCAAATGAAAGTCAAAACACATTCAAACAATGACTTTTAAATCAAATGAAAGTCAAACACCTTCAAACAAATCTTTCGAATCAAATGAAAGTCAAATATATTCTACAAAGCTAATTGAATCAAATAAAAGTCAAATACATTCTACAAAGCTAATTGAATCAAATGAAAGTCAAACATATTTAAACAAAGCTATTTGAATCAAATGAGAGTCAAATACATTCAAAACAAAGCTAATTAAATCAAATTAAAGTAAAATACATTCTACAAAGCTAATTGAATCAAATGAAAGTCAAACACATTCAAACAAAGCTAATTGAATCAAATGAGGGTCAAATGCATTCACACAAAACTAATTGAATCAAATTAAAGTAAAATACATTCTACAAAGCTAATTGAATCAAATTAACAGTCAAACACATTTAAACAAACCTAATTGAATCAAATGAGAGTCAAATGCATTCACACAAAGCTAATTAAATCAAATAAAAGTAAAACATCTTCAAACAAATCTTTCGAATCAAATGAAAGTCAAATACATTCTACAAAGCTAATTGAATCAAATGAAAGTGAAACACATTCAAACAAAGCTATTTAAATCAAATGAAAGTCAAATACATTCTACAAAGCTATTTGAATCAAATGAAAGTCAAATACATTCTACGAAGCTAATTGAATCAATGAAAGTCAAACACATTCAAACAAAGCTAATTGAAACAAATGAAAGTCAAACACATTCAAACAAAGCTAATTGAAACAAATGAAAGTCAAACACATTCAAACAATGCCTTTTAAATCAAATGAAAGTCAAACACATTCAAACAAAGCTATATAAATCAAATGAAAGTGAAATGCAATCTACAAAGCAAATTGAATCAAATGAAAGTCAAACACATTCAAACAAAGCTATTTGAATCAAATGAAAGTCAAATACATTCTACAAAGCTAATTGAATCAAGTGAAAGTAAAACACTTTCAAACAAAGCTATTTGAATCAAATGAAAGTCAAACACATTCAAACAAAGCTAATTGAATTAAATGAAAGTCAAACACATTCAAACAAAGCTATTTGAATCAAATGAAAGTCAAACACATTCAAACAAAGCTATTTGATTCAAATGAAAGTCAAATACATTCTACAAAGCTATTTGAATCAAATGAAAGTCAAATACATTCTACAAATCTATTTGAATCAAATGAGAGTCAAATACATTCAAACAAAGCAAATTAAATCAAATAAAAGTCAAATACATTCTACAAAGCTATTGAATCAATTAAAAGTCAAACACATTTAAACAAAGCTATTGGAATCAAATAAAAGTAAAATACATTCTACAAAGCTAATTGAATCAAATGAAAGTCAAACACATTCAAACAAAGCTAATTGAATCAAATGAGAGTCAAATGCATTCACACAAAACTAATTGAATCAAATTAAAGTAAAATACATTCTACAAAGCTAATTGAATCAAATTAAAAGTCAAACACATTTAAACAAAGCTAATTGAATCAAATGAGAGTCAAATGCATTCACACAAAGCTAATTAAATCAAATAAAAGTAAAATACATTCTACAAAGCTAATTGAATCAAATTAAAAGTCAAACACATTTAAACAAAGCCTTTTATATCAAATGAAAGTCAAACACATTCAAAAAAAGCTTTTTAATTTGAATTAAAATCAAACACATTCAAACAAAGCTTTATAAATCAAATGAAAGTGAAATGCATTCTATAAAGCAAATTAAATCAAATGAAAGTCAAACACATTCAAACAAAGCAATTTGAATCAAATGAAAGTAAAATACATTATACAAAGCTAATTGGATCAAATGAAAGTCAAACACATTCAAACAAAGCTATTTAAATCAAATGGAAGTCAAATACATTCTACAAAGCTGATTTAATTAAATGAAAGTCAATCACATTCCTACAAAGCTATTTGAATCAAATGAAAGTCAAATACGTTCTACAAACCTAATTGTATCAAATGAAAGTCAAACACATTCAAACAAAGTAATTTAAATCAAATGGAAGTGAAATGCATTCTACAAAGCTAATTGAATCAAATGAAAGTTAAACACATTCAAACAACGCTATTTGAATCAAACGAAAGTCAAATACATTCTACGAAGCTAATTGAATCAATGAAAGTCAAACACATTCAAACAAAACTAATTGAATCAAATGAAAGTCAAACACATTCAAACAATGCCTTTTAAATCAAATGAAAGTCAAACACATTCAAAAAAAGCTTTTTAATTTAAATGAAAGTCAAACACATTCAAACAAAGGTATATAAATCAAATGAAAGTGAATTGCATTCTACAAAGCAAATTGAATCAAAAGAAAGTCAAACACATTCAAACAAAGCTATTTGAATCAAATGAAAGTCAAATACATTCTACAAAGCAAATTGAATCAAATGGAAGTCAAACACATTCAAACAAAGCTATTTGAATCAAATGAAAGTCAAATACATTCTATGAAGCTAATTGAATCAAATGAAAGTCAAACACATTCAAAAAAAGCTAGTTGAATCAAATGAAAGTCAAATACATTCTACAAAGCAAATTGAATCAAATGAAAGTCAAACACATTCAAACAAAGCTATTTGAATCAAATGAAAGTCAAATACATTCTACAAAGCTAATTGAATCAAGTGAAAGTCAAACACCTTCAAACAATGACTTTTAAATCAAATGAAAGTCAAACACCTTCAAACAAATCTTTCGAATCAAATGAAAGTCAAATACATTCTACAAAGCTAATTGAATCAAATAAAAGTCAAATACATTCTACAAAGCTAATTGAATCAAATGAAAGTCAAACACATTCAAACAAAGCTAATTGAATCAAATGAAAGTCAAACATCTTCAAACAAATCTTTCGAATCAAATGAAAGTCAAATACATTCTACAAAGCTAATTGAATCAAATGAAAGTCAAACACATTCAAACAAAGCTATTTAAATCAAATGAAAGTCAAATACACTCTAAAAAGCAAATTGAATCAAATGAAAGTCAAACACATTCAAACAAAGCTATATGAATCAAATGAAAGTCAAATACATTCTACGAAGCTAATTGAATCAATGAAAGTCAAACACATTCAAACAAAGCTAATTGAAACAAATGAAAGTCAAACACATTCAAACAATGCCTTTTAAATCAAATGAAAGTCAAACACATTCAAACAAAGCTATATAAATCAAATGAAAGTGAAATGCAATCTACAAAGCAAATTGAATCAAATGAAAGTCAAACACATTCAAACAAAGCTTTTTGAATCAAATGAAAGTCAAATACATTCTACAAAGCTAATTGAATTAAATGAAAGTAAAACACATTCAAACAAAGCTATTTGAATCAAATGAAAGTCAAACACATTCAAACAAAGCTATTGGATTCAAATGAATGTCAAATACATTCTACAAAGCTATTTGAATCAAATGAAAGTCAAATACATTCTACAAATCTATTTGAATCAAATGAGAGTCAAATACATTCAAACAAAGCAAATTAAATCAAATAAAAGTCAAATACATTCTACAAAGCTAATTGAATTAATTGAAAGACAAACACATTTAAACAAAGCTATTGGAATCAAATAAAAGTCAAATACATTCTACAAAGCTAATTGAATCAAATGAAAGTCAAACACATTCAAACAATGACTTTTAAATCAAATGAAAGTCAAACACCTTCAAACAAATCTTTCGAATCAAATGAAAGTCAAATACATTCTACAAAGCTAATTGAATCAAATAAAAGTCAAATACATTCTACAAAGCTAATTGAATCAAATGAAAGTCAAACACATTCAAACAAAGCTAATTGAATCAAATGAAAGTCAAACATCTTCAAACAAATCTTTCGAATCAAATGAAAGTCAAATACATTCTACAAAGCTAATTGAATCAAATGAAAGTCAAACACATTCAAACAAAGCTATTTAAATCAAATGAAAGTCAAATACACTCTAAAAAGCAAATTGAATCAAATGAAAGTCAAACACATTCAAACAAAGCTATATGAATCAAATGAAAGTCAAATACATTCTACGAAGCTAATTGAATCAATGAAAGTCAAACACATTCAAACAAAGCTAATTGAAACAAATGAAAGTCAAACACATTCAAACAATGCCTTTTAAATCAAATGAAAGTCAAACACATTCAAACAAAGCTATATAAATCAAATGAAAGTGAAATGCAATTTACAAAGCAAATTGAATCAAATGAAAGTCAAACACATTCAAACAAAGCTTTTTGAATCAAATGAAAGTCAAATACATTCTACAAAGCTAATTGAATTAAATGAAAGTCACACACATTCAAACAAAGCTATTTGAATCAAATGAAAGTCAAACACATTCAAACAAAGCTATTGGATTCAAATGAAAGTCAAATACATTCTACAAAGCTATTTGAATCAAATGGAAGTCAAATACATTCTACAAATCTATTTGAATCAAATGAGAGTCAAATACATTCAAACAAAGCAAATTAAATCAAATAAAAGTCAAATACATTCTACAAAGCTAATTGAATTAATTGAAAGACAAACACATTTAAACAAAGCTATTGGAATCAAATAAAAGTCATATACATTCTACAAAGCTAATTGAATCAAATGAAAGTCAAACACATTCAAACAAAGCTATTTGAATCAAATGAGAGTCAAATACATTCAAACAAAGCTAATTTAATCAAATTAAAGTAAAAATACATTCTACAAAGCTAATTTAATCAAATGAAAGTCAAACACATTCAAACAAAGCTAATTAAATCAAATGAGAGTCAAATGCATTCACACAAAGCTAATTAAATCAAATTAAAGTAAAATACATTCTAAAAAGCTCATTGAATGAAATGAAAGTCAAACACATTCAAACAAAGCTAATTGAATCAAATGAGAGTCAAATGCATTCACACAAAACTAATTGAATCAAATTAAAGTAAAATACATTCTACAAAGCTAATTGAATCAAATTAAAAGTCAAACACATTTAAACAAAGCTAATTGAATCAAATGAGAGTCAAATGCATTCACACAAAGCTAATTAAATCAAATAAAAGTAAAATACATTCTACAAAGCTAATTGAATCAAATTAAAAGTCAAACACATTTAAACAAAGCCTTTTATATCAAATGAAAGTCAAACACATTCAAAAAAAGCTTTTTAATTTGAATTAAAATCAAACACATTCAAACAAAGCTTTATAAATCAAATGAAAGTGAAATGCATTCTATAAAGCAAATTAAATCAAATGAAAGTCAAACACATTCAAACAAAGCATTTTGAATCAAATGAAAGTAAAATACATTATACAAAGCTAATTGGATCAAATGAATGTCAAACACATTCAAACAAAGCTATTTAAATCAAATGGAAGTCAAATACATTCTACAAAGCTGATTTAATTAAATGAAAGTCAATCACATTCCTACAAAGCTATTTGAATCAAATGAAAGTCAAATACGTTCTACAAAGCTAATTGTATCAAATGAAAGTCAAACACATTCAAACAAAGTAATTTAAATCAAATGGAAGTGAAATGCATTCTACAAAGCTAATTGAATCAAATGAAAGTTAAACACATTCAAACAACGCTATTTGAATCAAACGAAAGTCAAATACATTCTACGAAGCTAATTGAATCAATGAAAGTCAAACACATTCAAACAAAACTAATTGAATCAAATGAAAGTCAAACACATTCAAACAATGCCTTTTAAATCAAATGAAAGTCAAACACATTCAAAAAAAGCTTTTTAATTTAAATGAAAGTCAAACACATTCAAACAAAGATATATAAATCAAATGAAAGTGAATTGCATTCTACAAAGCAAATTGAATCAAAAGAAAGTCAAACACATTCAAACAAAGCTATTTGAATCAAATGAAAGTCAAATACATTCTACAAAGCAAATTGAATCAAATGGAAGTCAAACACATTCAAACAAAGCTATTTGAATCAAATGAAAGTCAAATACATTCTATAAAGCTAATTGAATCAAATGAAAGTCAAACACATTCAAAAAAAGCTAGTTGAATCAAATGAAAGTCAAATACATTCTACAAAGCAAATTGAATCAAATGAAAGTCAAACACATTCAAACAAAGCTATTTGAATCAAATGAAAGTCAAATACATTCTACGAAGCTAATTGAATCAAATGAAAGTCAAACACATTCAAACAATGACTTTTAAATCAAATGAAAGTCGAACACCTTCAAACAAATCTTTCGAATCAAATGAAAGTCAAATACATTCTACAAAGCTAATTGAATCAAATAAAAGTCAAATACATTCTACAAAGCTAATTGAATCAAATGAAAGTCAAACACATTCAAACAAAGCTAATTGAATCAAATGAAAGTCAAACATCTTCAAACAAATCTTTCGAATCAAATGAAAGTCAAATACATTCTACAAAGCTAATTGAATCAAATGAAAGTCAAACACATTCAAACAAAGCTATTTAAATCAAATGAAAGTCAAATACACTCTAAAAAGCAAATTGAATCAAATGAAAGTCAAACACATTCAAACAAAGCTATATGAATCAAATGAAAGTCAAATACATTCTACGAAGCTAATTGAATCAATGAAAGTCAAACACATTCAAACAAAGCTAATTGAAACAAATGAAAGTCAAACACATTCAAACAATGCCTTTTAAATCAAATGAAAGTCAAACACATTCAAACAAAGCTATATAAATCAAATGAAAGTGAAATGCAATCTACAAAGCAAATTGAATCAAATGAAAGTCAAACACATTCAAACAAAGCTTTTTGAATCAAATGAAAGTCAAATACATTCTACAAATCTAATTGAATTAAATGAAAGTCAAACACATTCAAACAAAGCTATTTGAATCAAATGAAAGTCAAACACATTCAAACAAAGCTATTGGATTCAAATGAAAGTCAAATACATTCTACAAAGCTATTTGAATCAAATGAAAGTCAAATACATTCTACAAATCTATTTGAATCAAATGAGAGTCAAATACATTCAAACAAAGCAAATTAAATCAAATAAAAGTCAAATACATTCTACAAAGCTAATTGAATTAATTGAAAGACAAACACATTTAAACAAAGCTATTGGAATCAAATAAAAGTCAAATACATTCTACAAAGCTAATTGAATCAAATGAAAGTCAAACACATTCAAACAATGACTTTTAAATCAAATGAAAGTCAAACACCTTCAAACAAATCTTTCGAATCAAATGAAAGTCAAATACATTCTACAAAGCTAATTGAATCAAATAAAAGTCAAATACATTCTACAAAGCTAATTGAATCAAATGAAAGTCAAACACATTCAAACAAAGCTAATTGAATCAAATGAAAGTCAAACATCTTCAAACAAATCTTTCGAATCAAATGAAAGTCAAATACATTCTACAAAGCTAATTGAATCAAATGAAAGTCAAACACATTCAAACAAAGCTATTTAAATCAAATGAAAGTCAAATACACTCTAAAAAGCAAATTGAATCAAATGAAAGTCAAACACATTCAAACAAAGCTATATGAATCAAATGAAAGTCAAATACATTCTACGAAGCTAATTGAATCAATGAAAGTCAAACACATTCAAACAAAGCTAATTGAAACAAATGAAAGTCAAACACATTCAAACAATGCCTTTTAAATCAAATGAAAGTCAAACACATTCAAACAAAGCTATATAAATCAAATGAAAGTGAAATGCAATTTACAAAGCAAATTGAATCAAATGAAAGTCAAACACATTCAAACAAAGCTTTTTGAATCAAATGAAAGTCAAATACATTCTACAAAGCTAATTGAATTAAATGAAAGTCACACACATTCAAACAAAGCTATTTGAATCAAATGAAAGTCAAACACATTCAAACAAAGCTATTGGATTCAAATGAAAGTCAAATACATTCTACAAAGCTATTTGAATCAAATGGAAGTCAAATACATTCTACAAATCTATTTGAATCAAATGAGAGTCAAATACATTCAAACAAAGCAAATTAAATCAAATAAAAGTCAAATACATTCTACAAAGCTAATTGAATTAATTGAAAGACAAACACATTTAAACAAAAGCTATTGGAATCAAAATAAAAGTCATATACATTCTACAAAGCTAATTGAATCAAATGAAAGTCAAACACATTCAAACAAAGCTATTTGAATCAAATGAGAGTCAAATACATTCAAACAAAGCTAATTTAATCAAATTAAAGTAAAATACATTCTACAAAGCTAATTTAATCAAATGAAAGTCAAACACATTCAAACAAAGCTAATTAAATCAAATGAGAGTCAAATGCATTCACACAAAGCTAATTAAATCAAATTAAAGTAAAATACATTCTAAAAAGCTCATTGAATGAAATGAAAGTCAAACACATTCAAACAAAGCTAATTGAATCAAATGAGAGTCAAATGCATTCACACAAAACTAATTGAATCAAATTAAAGTAAAATACATTCTACAAAGCTAATTGAATCAAATTAAAAGTCAAACACATTTAAACAAAGCTAATTGAATCAAATGAGAGTCAAATGCATTCACACAAAGCTAATTAAATCAAATAAAAGTAAAATACATTCTACAAAGCTAATTGAATCAAATTAAAAGTCAAACACATTTAAACAAAGCCTTTTATATCAAATGAAAGTCAAACACATTCAAAAAAAGCTTTTTAATTTGAATTAAAATCAAACACATTCAAACAAAGCTTTATAAATCAAATGAAAGTGAAATGCATTCTATAAAGCAAATTAAATCAAATGAAAGTCAAACACATTCAAACAAAGCATTTTGAATCAAATGAAAGTAAAATACATTATACAAAGCTAATTGGATCAAATGAATGTCAAACACATTCAAACAAAGCTATTTAAATCAAATGGAAGTCAAATACATTCTACAAAGCTGATTTAATTAAATGAAAGTCAATCACATTCCTACAAAGCTATTTGAATCAAATGAAAGTCAAATACGTTCTACAAAGCTAATTGTATCAAATGAAAGTCAAACACATTCAAACAAAGTAATTTAAATCAAATGGAAGTGAAATGCATTCTACAAAGCTAATTGAATCAAATGAAAGTTAAACACATTCAAAACAACGCTATTTGAATCAAACGAAAGTCAAATACATTCTACGAAGCTAATTGAATCAATGAAAGTCAAACACATTCAAACAAAACTAATTGAATCAAATGAAAGTCAAACACATTCAAACAATGCCTTTTAAATCAAATGAAAGTCAAACACATTCAAAAAAAAGCTTTTTAATTTAAATGAAAGTCAAACACATTCAAACAAAGGTATATAAATCAAATGAAAGTGAATTGCATTCTACAAAGCAAATTGAATCAAAAGAAAGTCAAACACATTCAAACAAAGCTATTTGAATCAAATGAAAGTCAAATACATTCTACAAAGCAAATTGAATCAAATGGAAGTCAAACACATTCAAACAAAGCTATTTGAATCAAATGAAAGTCAAATACATTCTATAAAGCTAATTGAATCAAATGAAAGTCAAACACATTCAAAAAAAGCTAGTTGAATCAAATGAATGTCAAATACATTCTACCAAAGCAAATTGAATCAAATGAAAGTCAAACACATTCAAACAAAGCTATTTGAATCAAATGAAAGTCAAATACATTCTACGAAGCTAATTGAATCAAATGAAAGTCAAACACATTCAAACAATGACTTTTAAATCAAATGAAAGTCAACACCTTCAAACAAATCTTTCGAATCAAATGAAAGTCAAATACATTCTACAAAGCTAATTGAATCAAATAAAAGTCAAATACATTCTACAAAGCTAATTGAATCAAATGAAAGTCAAACACATTCAAACAAAGCTAATTGAATCAAATGAAAGTCAAAACATCTTCAAACAAATCTTTCGAATCAAATGAAAGTCAAATACATTCTACAAAGCTAATTGAATCAAATGAAAGTCAAACACATTCAAACAAAGCTATTTAAATCAAATGAAAGTCAAATACACTCTAAAAGCAAATTGAATCAAATGAAAGTCAAACACATTCAAACAAAGCTATATGAATCAAATGAAAGTCAAATACATTCTACGAAGCTAATTGAATCAATGAAAGTCAAACACATTCAAACAAAGCTAATTGAAACAAATGAAAGTCAAACACATTCAAACAATGCCTTTTAAATCAAATGAAAGTCAAACACATTCAAACAAAGCTATATAAATCAAATGAAAGTGAAATGCAATCTACAAAGCAAATTGAAAAATGAAAGTCAAACACATTCAAACAAAGCTTTTTGAATCAAATGAATCTGAATTAAATGAAAGTCAAACACATTCAAACAAAGCTATTTGAATCAAATGAAAGTCAAACACATTCAAACAAAGCTATTGGATTCAAATGAAAGTCAAATACATTCTACAAAGCTATTTGAATCAAATGAAAGTCAAATACATTCTACAAATCTATTTGAATCAAATGAGAGTCAAATACATTCAAACAAAGCAAATTAAATCAAATAAAAGTCAAATACATTCTACAAAGCTAATTGAATTAATTGAAAGACAAACACATTTAAACAAAGCTATTGGAATCAAATAAAAGTCAAATACATTCTACAAAGCTAATTGAATCAAATGAAAGTCAAACACATTCAAACAAAGCTATTTGAATCAAATGAGAGTCAAATACATTCAAACAAAGCTAATTTAATCAAAATTAAAGTAAAATACATTCTACAAAGCTAATTTAATCAAATGAAAGTCAAACACATTCAAACAAAGCTAATTAAATCAAATGAGAGTCAAATGCATTCACACAAAGCTAATTAAATCAAATTAAAGTAAATACATTCTAAAAAGCTAATTGAATTAAATGAAAGTCAAACACATTCAAACAAAGCTAATTGAATCAAATGAGAGTCAAATGCATTCACACAAAACTAATTGAATCAAATTAAAGTAAAATACATTCTACAAAGCTAATTGAATCAAATTAAAAGTCAAACACATTTAAACAAACCTAATTGAATCAAATGAGAGTCAAATGCATTCACACAAAGCTAATTAAATCAAATAAAAGTAAAATACATTCTACAAAGCTAATTGAATCAAATTAAAAGTCAAACACATTTAAACAAAGCCTTTTATATCAAATGAAAGTCAAACACATTCAAAAAAAGCTTTTTAATTTGAATTAAAATCAAACACATTCAAACAAAGCTTTATAAATCAAATGAAAGTGAAATGCATTCTATAAAGCAAATTAAATCAAATGAAAGTCAAACACATTCAAACAAAGCATTTTGAATCAAATGAAAGTAAAATACATTATACAAAGCTAATTGGATCAAATGAATGTCAAACACATTCAAAACAAAGCTATTTAAATCAAATGGAAGTCAAATACATTCTACAAAGCTGATTTAATTAAATGAAAGTCAATCACATTCCTACAAAGCTATTTGAATCAAATGAAAGTCAAATACGTTCTACAAAGCTAATTGTATCAAATGAAAGTCAAACACATTCAAACAAAGTAATTTAAATCAAATGGAAGTGAAATGCATTCTACAAAGCTAATTGAATCAAATGAAAGTTAAACACATTCAAACAACGCTATTTGAATCAAACGAAAGTCAAATACATTCTACGAAGCTAATTGAATCAATGAAAGTCAAACACATTCAAACAAAACTAATTGAATCAAATGAAAGTCAAACACATTCAAACAATGCCTTTTAAATCAAATGAAAGTCAAACACATTCAAAAAAAGCTTTTTAATTTAAATGAAAGTCAAACACATTCAAACAAAGGTATATAAATCAAATGAAAGTGAATTGCATTCTACAAAGCAAATTGAATCAAAAGAAAGTCAAACACATTCAAACAAAGCTATTTGAATCAAATGAAAGTCAAATACATTCTACAAAGCAAATTGAATCAAATGGAAGTCAAACACATTCAAACAAAGCTATTTGAATCAAATGAAAGTCAAATACATTCTATAAAGCTAATTGAATCAAATGAAAGTCAAACACATTCAAAAAAAGCTAGTTGAATCAAATGAATGTCAAATACATTCTACAAAGCAAATTGAATCAAATGAAAGTCAAACACATTCAAAACAAAGCTATTTGAATCAAATGAAAGTCAAATACATTCTACGAAGCTAATTGAATCAAATGAAAGTCAAACACATTCAAACAATGACTTTTAAATCAAATGAAAGTCGAACACCTTCAAACAAATCTTTCGAATCAAATGAAAGTCAAATACATTCTACAAAGCTAATTGAATCAAATAAAAGTCAAATACATTCTACAAAGCTAATTGAATCAAATGAAAGTCAAACACATTCAAACAAAGCTAATTGAATCAAATGAAAGTCAAACATCTTCAAACAAATCTTTCGAATCAAATGAAAGTCAAATACATTCTACAAAGCTAATTGAATCAAATGAAAGTCAAACACATTCAAACAAAGCTATTTTAAATCAAATGAAAGTCAAATACACTCTAAAAAGCAAATTGAATCAAATGAAAAGTCAAACACATTCAAACAAAGCTATATGAATCAAATGAAAGTCAAAAAACATTCTACGAAGTAATTGAATCAATGAAAGTCAAACACATTCAAACAAAGCTAATTGAAACAAATGAAAGTCAAACACATTCAAACAATGCCTTTTAATCAAATGAAAGTCAAACACATTCAAACAAAGCTATATAAATCAAATGAAAGTGAAATGCAATCTACAAAGCAAATTGAATCAAATGAAAGTCAAA
>NW_018742530.1:0-35792 GCF_001683475.1 Chenopodium quinoa | reverse complement strand
GGCCGCCATTGGTGGTGGTGATATTAACGGTCTTTTCTTGCCGCCGGCAAACCACATTTCCGGTTGACCCACATAAAGTTTAGCAGACTAAATTGGATATTCCTGCAAAAACATAGTTTATTTTATTTTATTTTATAAAAATTTTGAGGGTTTTGATTTAGAGCAGACGAGTTAACTGTGGTCTGACTTATAGGAAGGGAAATGAAGGTGAAGGTGAGTTTGGAGGTTATAACGTGAAATTTAGGAGAGAGAGAGAGAAAGAGGTGAAGGAGGGACGGATAAATGGGGTTTTCAACTTACATGCTATTGGGCCCACGTGATGAGGAGACAACCGTATCATTCATTCACTGGCTTTTTTCCATTCTATATTATGCTATTTTTGTTACTATTATCCTATCATAGATTAATTTAAGTTTTCCTAATTTGACTAACTAATTTTGTCATACTTTATTTGTAGTATGATTATTATGATTATATGTTACTATGTTAGAGATTGTTATGTCATATTGATCATACTTAACATTATTATCGATGCAAATTATTATGAATAATGATATAAAATAATTATAAAAAATAAAAATAAAAATAAAAAACATGATATATTATCTCACCATCTATATATTGTATCCATCATTCAGTATTCAAGTTGAATTTACCCATATGGTGATGCATGGACAACTTATATAATTATTTAAATTAAATTATCTTGTAGACATATAAAGGAAATACTACGAGTTATATAATTATTTAAATTAAATTATCTTGTAGACATATAAAGGAAATACTACGAGTTTATGTTTCATTGATAAATTAAACTATCAATCCCTCACCTTTTCATTGGCAAATTATTAATGATGAATTACAACCTCGAATCTTAGGGCCTGTTCTCATACGTTTATTTTCAGTTTAATTCAGTTCAGCTCTTAATTTGCTTCTCTTATGAAATATTCATTTCAATTCAGTTCAGCTCAGTTCATTTCAGTTCAATTCAGTTGATTTCAGTCTATTAGAACAGACCCTTAAAGGCCTTTTCGAAACTTTTTTTTTTCAAATAATGATCAGTACTATATGCTGACGGCTCAAATCATCACTATGTTCTAGCTTTTTTTAACCTAAGCTAATCTCTATTATGTACTAGACCACCTTAAGTAGATGATCTGATGATGTAAGAAAACAAATCATAACTAACACTTCATTCGTAATAGAACAATCCTTTAATTAAAGTTTAATATATAGATGTGACACTCAAGCTAAGCTAATTTGCTTTGAGGAATTTTTTGTCTACTAGCTTAACAAGCATGAAAATTCAACTACATCCTGTTAAATTGGTCCTTTTTATCAAAATCCCAAGCTCCTCTCTTTTTTTAGAACAACTGAACAAACTACAAGTATTTGCAGATGAAACCTAGAAAATCTGGGATTAAGCTAGAAGAGAGAGAGAGAATTTGAGAGGAAACTTTAGAAAGTGAAAGTTAGGTTGAATTCATTAATGAGGAAAAATGATCTTACAACAATATTACAGCTCATGAAACTATAAATAGCAAATATATCACACATACAAAATGTGTGACTAAAATACATTCTGTTATGCCAATAACAGAATTGTAACTAACTAAAATATCTACAGATATTTACAGCAAGCTATTCTAACACCCCCCCCCCCTCAAGAATGAGCCAGTTGTGAAATACCAGGCCATTCTTGAATAGGAGCATTGTTCACCAACCCAATCTTCGAACTCAAGAACCTGTGCTGATCTGAGCCTAAAGGCTTTGTCATAATATCTGCCAACTGAAGAACAGATCTAACATGCTTTAGCTGAATAAAACCAGATTGTACCTGCTCCCTAATATAATGCACATCAATCTTCTGACTTTTACCTCTCATGTTTAGTTTTCTCATGAAAACATGGATTCTCAGCAATATGAATAGCTGAAACATTGTCACAATACAAAGTGAGAGGAGTAGGAATAGTGATATCCAATTCAGCAAGCAATCTTTCCAACCAAATCAATTCATCAGCAGTATGACTCATGCTTCTATATTCTGCTTCTGTTGAGCTCTTAGAAACAACTTTCTGTTTCTTAGTTTTCCAGGAAATTAAAGAATTTCCAAGAAATACACAATAACCAGTGAGTGATCTTCCTGAATCTGAACAAGTACCCCAGTCAGCATCACTATAACCTGTCAGAACAAAATCTGAATTGGTTGGATAAAATAAGCCAAAATTCAGACTTCCTTTGAGATACCTCAGAACATGTAAGGCTGCATCAAAATGAGGTTTCCTAGGAGCACCCAAAAACTGACTTATTTGCTGAACCACATATGAAATACCAGGCCTGCTCATATTAAGATACAAAAGCTTCCCAATCAGTCTTCTGTAAACTTCAGGATCACCCAACAGATCACCATTATCCATGTTCAACCTCAGACCCTTTGACATAGGAAAAGGAGCAGCATTACAGTTTTCCATGTTCTGATCCCTTAACAAATCCAAAATGTACTTCCTCTGATTGAGAAAAATACCAGAACCAGATCTAGAAACCTCAATTCCCAAGAAATACTTCAAAGAACCCAAGTCCTTGATAGTGAAAGCAGTGTGTAAAGCAACTTTCAGATCATTAATCAAGGAATTGTCATTTCTAGTGAGCAACAAATCATCAACATAGCAACAACAATTAAAAAAGAACCATTCTCTTTCAGAACAAACATAGAGAGTCTTGTTTGGACTGGACAAAACCCCAGTTAACAAGAAATTTGGTTAACTCTTTGTTCCAACATCTAGAAGCCTGCTTCAAACAATATATAGATCTATTGAGCTTGCAAACCTGCCCAGGTTGAGCCTTTTTATAACCAGGAGGAGGATTCATGTAGACTTCTTCATCAAGAAAACCATGCAAAAAAGCATTGTTTATGTCAAGCTGTTGAATATCCCACTGTTTTACAGCTGCAATTTCCATAACAACCCTAACAGTAGTTAACTTTGCAACAGGACTGAAAGTTTGCTTATAATCCTTTCCTGAAATCTGTCTGTCACCCCTTGCAACAACTCTTCCTTTGCACCTTTCAACCTCACCATTGGGCTTAAATTTAGTTTTTATAAACCCACTTGCAGCCTATAGCTTTTTTACCAGGAGGTTAAGTGGTGAGAACCCAAGTTTCATTGTCTTCCAAGGCCTTTAATTCTTTCTCCATGGCTTCCACCCACTTAGGGTGTTCCTTAGCTTGATTATAACAGGAAGGCTCAAAAGCAGTAAGAACATTAGCAAGGCTGTGTAAAGAACTAGAAGATAAATGAGCAAGGGAAGGTTCAGAATAGATATTGAAAAAAAGAGAAGAATCTGAAGAATTTTGATCAATGGTTTTGTGTTTAGGAAGAGTAAGAATAAAATATTTGAATTTTGTGGGAACAGTGGAAGGTCTAGTAGAAAATCTCACAAGTTGCTGAGGTTGTACATCATCTGAATTCTCAGGAACAGAACCAGAATTAGGATGTATAGGAGAGGAAGAAAAGAAATAGGAGTAGGATTCTGAAAATAATCAGAAAAAGAAGAAGAAGGAGAAGAATGGATGTGAGAAGAAGTGGGAATAGAAGAAGAAGAAAGAGGAATGTGATCTGAAGATAAATCCAGTGCTGGTTTACCAGAGGTAAAGAATTATTTTGCAAAATAGGAAACTCAGATTTTCCTTTAAATGGAAATTCTGATTCCACAAAGTAGACATCCCTACTCAACACAACCTTATGAGTATCAAGATCATATAGCTTATAACCTTTCTGACCATAGGGATATCCAAGAAAAACACATCTCTTAGACCTTGCAGCAAATTTATCAGATAGTTTCTGAGATGGATAACACAAACATCCTATTACCCTTAAGAACTCATAATCTGGCTGTTTCTGTAATAACATTTCATATGGAGTTTTCCAATTCAAAATAGAAATTGGAAGAAGATTAATAAGGTAAGTAGCAGCCAACAAACAATCCCCCAGAACTTATAAGGCAATCCAGCATGAAATCTCAATGTTGCAGTTTCTAGCAAATGTTTGTGCTTCCTTTCAACCCTACCATTTTGCTGTGGATTACCAGGAATGCTCTTCTGATGCACTATACCTTTCATACCAAACAAAGTTCTGCATTGGTCTTGTATTATCTCAGTCCCATTATCACTCCTAACTACCTTCACTGTTCTTTGAAACTGAGTATGAACATATTCAAGAAAAGCAGCAATAGTTGGATAAACTTGTGTCTTTGACTGTAAAAGGTATGTCCAAGTAGTCCTAGTATGGTCATCTAGGATAGTCAAGAAATAAGTAGCACCAGACATAGAAGGCCTAGAATACTGCCCCCATAAATCAAAGTGAACCAAATCAAAAGCATCACTAGCATGAGAAGAAGACTGAGAATAAGGAAACTTATGATGTTCCCCCAACACACAAGCTTCACAGCTAAAATCACAAGTATTATTACCAATAGATGGAACTATTATATGTTTCAAAGTATTAAAAGAAGCATGTCCTAACCTAGCATGAATAATCTCAGGACTAGGTTTTACAGAAGAAGTTATTATATTATTCACTGAAACAGAACACAAATCTGAACTGCCAGTGTAAGGAAATGAAAAAGAAAAACTGTATAAGCCTGAGTACCTTGTACCACCAGCTACCACTTGTTTAGTTGCAAGGTCCTGAAAATAACAGGAATCTGACTCAAAAACTGCAAGTAACTTGTTTTTATCAAGCAATCTTCCAACTGATAAAAGATTGTGCTTAAACTGTGGGATGTAAAAGACATTTTCCAGTGTGACAATCTGATTTAAACTAACATTTCCTACATGCTTGACCAAATTAACAGTTCCATCTGGTAAAGACACTTTAACTGGATTTTTAAGTTGTTTTAAAGAAGCAAATAAAGCCAAATTAGATGTCATGTGGTCTGTGGCTCCAGTATCAATAATCTAGGTAGTATGATCAAACACATGATTCAAACAATCAACATTAGAGACAGAAGTTATACCAGCAAAATTGACTGCAGCAGAAAGAGGATTATCCTGGACTGAAGAATCTCCTGACCTCATCATCTTCAGAACTTCATGATACAAAGCTGAAGCCATAACAGGATCTACACTACCAGAAGCAACAGAACCACTTGAATCACCATACTCAGGTGCCTTTCCCAGTATTTCATCCCCTACAGAAGAGATATTTGCAGCAAACCTTGAACCAGACTCATTCGAATTTGTTGAACTGACTTTGTCCTTATTCCACCAGTCAGGAAATCCATTCAACTGAAAACACTGATCAATTGAATGTCCTTTCTTCTTACAGTAATTACAAACTACATCACTCCTTTGTTTCTTGAAATCCTTCTTGAAATTCTGAAACACATGCTTGGGAAAAGTCTTAGCAACATGCAAAGCACTTAATTCAGGAATATTAACCTTGACATCATTCAGCTTATTCTGCTGTTCCACTTGCTGCAAGGTGTGATAAGCTTTATGCACATGAGGTAAAGGATCAGCACTCAACATATTAGTGATCACTGGATCATAAGATCTGTTCAAACCAGATAATAACTGCATCAACTTATTACGTTGATCAGTTTCAAGAATCTTCTTAAGCATTCCACATGTACAATTCTTCATTGCACCACAAGTACAATCAGGAAAACCCTCAAGAATCTGTAATTGATCCCAAATTGCCTTCAATCTACCAAAATATTCAGCAATTGAAGAATTATCTTGCTGAGTAGAAGTAAGAGATCGATGTAACTCAAACAATCGAGGAGCAGTAGTATGACCAAAACGCTCAACAAGTTCATTCCATAATTGACAAGACGAATTAACAAACATAAAACTCTCAACAAGATTTTTATCCATTGAATTCAACAACCAGGACATAACCATATAATCATTCCTAATCCATTTCTGCCTATCAACAGAACTTTCAGCAGGAATTGGAAGTGATCCATCAACAAATTGCAACTTATCCTAGCGATTAACGCCATTTTCACAGTTCGACTCCAATTCAAGAAGTTAGAACCAGTAAGAATATGATTACCTAATTGCATGCCTGGATGATCGCCATTGCTTAGGTAATAAGGATCATTGAAGTTGATTCCAGACGACATCTGAGTACTCAGAACAGCATCACCAGAAGCACTTCCCATCGCAACAATCAACACTCAATTTCTTCGCCAAAAAACAGAGAATTAAGAGGAGAAATACGTGAATTTGAACGAATTCAAGAAGAAAAATCAAAATCGAAGAAAATCAAGAAGAAATGAGAAAGAATTATTCAAGAAAAACAGAGGAATCAAGAAGAATCAAGAAGAAATTGAGCACCGTAGCTCTGATACCATGAACAAACTGCAAGTATTTGCAGATGAAACCCAAAAATCTGGGATTAAGCTAGAAGAGAGAGAGAATTTGAGAGGAAACTTTAGAGAGAGAAAGTTAGGTTGAATTCATTAATGAGGAAAAATGATCTTACAACAATATTACAGCTCATGAAACTATAAATAGCATATATATCACACATACAAAAGTGTGACTAAAATTCATTCTGTTATGCCAATAACAGAATTGTAACTAACTAAAATATCTAGAGGATATTTACAGCAAGCTATTCTAACACAATAATAGAATTGTAACTAACTAAAATATCTACAGGATATTTACAGCAAGCTATTCTAACAACAACCCTTACCAAAAGGGCTTGAGACAATTTATCATGGTTTTAATTGATAAAGACAACTCTAATCATTATGTTCATATTTTTCTGATACATATTACTCGCTCCGTCTTTAATTTAATTGTATTTTGATTTTTCTTTATAAATTAAAGCAATCAGCATTCAAATAGGCGTCAAAATATTTAGAGATAAATGGAACATATATGGCCAAGGCACCAACACTCTTAAGAATGAGTTGATGAGTTGATATTATTTTTTTAAAATACCACTATCTAACATGAATACATGATAGAGGAGGTATTATATAGGAAGGGTCCAAATTAATGGCATCCTTTGGTAAAGTATATTTCTGTATTATGGACCTGCAGAATACTGGACATTCATAGCTACAATGTCGCTGACTACATTTTCAGATCATATGCTTCCTTTAAAATGTCGGTGGTCTTACTAACGAAATCCAGCATTTAACAGACATTCCAATCTCTCCTCTCCCAACTATTTTTCAGTTGCTCCACCTTTTTTAAGTGGAGTGACAGCTTGTATGTGTATTTCCACCTGATTCTACATTTCTACCGTACCGTCTACACGATATCCTATACTCCAATATACTTGTAGGAGTATTTACTAGAAAATAAATACAAGTATACAACTACGAACGAATATTTTGAAGTTTTAGGGCTTATTCTCTTCCGCTTAATTTTAGTTCAGTTCAGTTTAGCAGCTCAGCTCAGTTCAGTTCAATTCTTAATTTCCTTCTTTTATAAACAATTTCAGTTCAATTTAGTTCAGCTCAGTTCAGTAAATTAAATGAGAACAGACCCTTAATTGATTAATTATTCTCTTAAATTAGTTGTATCTTTAAAAAATATTCAAATAATCCACAAAATTAACCGACATACTCTCATTATCTATAGTGATTTTGTGTAGGGTAACATTAAATAAAATCACATTAAAGATTGAGAGAAGAAGCAAATTAATACAAGTATAGATGCACCTACATAGAAGAATTTATAAAGTGTCCTACATTTGCTATCAAATTGTTGCTTTATTTGCTTTTCTATAGAAATATATACTGAGTATATGATTAAATCCCATCAATCCAACTTTTATACTATCTAGGTTTGACATTGAGCTTTGAATTAAATCTTCCACAATAATAAAATGTTCCATTTATTACTCATTATCAAGTTTACCACCGGTTATCACATTCTATTACCACCAGATGAGTGAATAAACTACCTTATAAAATAGAGGAATTACATTACATACAATTCTACTATCACCAATAATAGATTTTAATATAAGACCTATTTTAGACTTGTGATCGAACTTTCCTCCTTATTAACTTGTCTACGTCTAAGATAACATTTTGTATGAGACCGGACCCACCGTGAGTTCAATATATCTGACATTAATAATCTAATACTCTGTATAATAATCTAATATTTGACATTAATCTAATATCTAACATGAAAAATCTAACTGACATTAAAAATCTAATAAATAATGTCGTATATTAGATTATTAAGTATGATTTATTGGACTCATCGTGAGTCTGACTCACCCATTTTAACTCTAAATTTAACAATAAACCTGTAATGTGATACAATTTTTAGCATTAGGATATTAAATTCAATTACCAATTGATCAACTATAATACAAGACACTCCTAGAAAATCGGCATCCCATATTACTCTTAAAATAAAGAACTACATTCCACGCACTTGGTAAAGATCTAGAGCATGCATAGCATAAATCTTGCAATTAGAGAATGTATAGGTCCAATGTCCATGATTCTTGTTACCCCAATAGTTAAAATTATGGTACCTTTTAAGGATTATAGTAATCCCCAACTCTTTGTTTATTAATAATATGATAATTTGACATCCCCATATTAATAAAACCACAAAGAATTGAAAGAAAACCACTCAAGTAATCACGTTTAGTAGGTGAGATTAGTGAAAATAATTGGTTAAGAAAACTAGAGGCGGTGAAGTATAGGGGGCAAAAATGACCGGGAATCTCGCCGTGTGCTAATAACTTTGGGTATGTAATAGGGTACGTGTGTCCTAAATCTATCATTTCGTACACTCCCGTGTTTCACCAATTTTAGAGCTTGTGAACCTAAATATTTCTAGAATTGAGTAATTTTTGTTTTAATGGATGGATGAATCAATTTGGTAAAGTCCTAGGTTTGTAATCACTCGACTCCAATGAGGCAATGATATATTTACCCCTGTTATTCTATTGGTTGTGTAAGTTTTATCGTTGGTTTGTCATTCTTAATTTTTCTAAGAATAAGAAAAAGGCAATCGACCTAATTCAACTCTGAGTTCTAATCAAATTTTGAGGACATGCTTCTACTCGCTGATACTACTGAGCTTCATAAAAATACAACTATTGAAGAAAATTTTGTGTTGGCAAGATTGGGTTATTGTTTTCATTCTGGCTTCTCCTTGAAATATTACCTAAACTGAATTTAATGCGACTAAGCTACATACAAGAAAGAAATATGATGCTTAGTTTTTGTGTTGTTGTGCACCATTCTTTCTTTACTAAAAATGTTCTAACACCCACGGGCTAAGAGTTTGCTTCATATCTTTGCTTGCATGTTATTTTCGTGGTTACTCTGGTTAGCAAGTAGTTAATTGAAGTCTAATGAGCTTAACACATTCAAATAAAGCTATTTGAATCAAATGAGAGTCAAATACATTCAAACAAAGCTAATTAAATCAAATAAAAGTTAAATACATTCTACAAAGCTAATTAATCAAATGAAAGTCAAACAAATTGAAACAAAGCTATTTGAATTAAATGAAAGTTGTTTAGGGTGAAAATACCCTAAGACACGTGGCCCAATAAAGGCTTGACACGTGTTAATCTTTCAGCGGTCTGCAAAGGCCCAATTCCTTTGCAGACACGTGTCCCTTATACCCTAATTGAGGTACAGTTCTCCCTTACTATAAATAGTAAGGGTAGACCTCATTTATGACACATACATTAATTGCAACCACAAAAAAACCAAACAAAGCCCAAACCTACTGAAACGCTCTCGAACCGAGAAGCTTTTACTGTTCTTATTCCACTTCGAAAAGATACTAACTTAATCTTCGGAGGCGGAACTCCCACCCCCCATCCGGAGTCTCCGTTACTTGTGCAGGTACAGGCGCAAGAAGGAAGTCTGCTAGGTGCAGGTACAGGCGTAAGAAGGAAGTCTGCTAGGAAATGTAACTCTCCCGAAGGACACATAGAAAACCCCCAAACATCTGGCGCCGTCTGTGGGGAGAGTACTTTCTAGATGACATCTGAGCCTATACTACCTGGTAAAGGCAATCTGCCTACTGGGGAGGTTGAGGTCCATTCGGACCAAGATACAGCCGATAACTATGACTTGGAAGCTACACTGCTGCGGATGGCTCTTTGAGGACCAAGAACACCCGTTCCAAAGATAAGAGAGAACGGGAAGGGAACCAGGCGGCTCCTAGCAAGCCAACTAGGGGGCCGCTTGGGTTAACCTCTACCGCTGGAGACTCCCCAGTCTCCAGAGATGAGCTCATGAATATGATGATGAGCTTCAAAGGAGAGATCAAAGGCCTTCTGGACTACACAGCCGGCCCCCGTAAGGGTCAGGCGGAAGAAAGGCGTCACGGTAAAAAGACGGCCAAAACAGTCAAGGGTAGAGCATCTACCCCACATCCGAAGTCAGACATGCCAGCTAGGCTTTGATTTCTCAAAGATGCACACTCCTATAGATGGAGTCAGAAAGCCCGTCCGGCACATTCAGCCGGATGGAACCAAGAAAGTCTATTCTGATGCCCGGACGCTCATCCAAGATAAAAAGACTCAGCGATCCGAGTCGGCATCAACATCGACCTTTCGAGACAGCTTCAATGCCACCTCAGGAAGGCACTCGAGAACAAACAATGACAGCCGGACGAGCGAGGTTTCCGCTCGATCCGGCCCCCATATGATCCAACCGGAAGTGCATGGAACACCGTATACGCCCTTTGGATCCCCCTATGCACAGGCAGGTATTTTCGGGGGGCAGCATCAGTCGCCCGTCCAGCCTATGGACTGGCAGCTCCGGCTGCTCAACCTTGGGGAACAGCCAACGGCGTTCTCCAGAGAAATCACCGAGATGACCCAGCCGTCTAAAATCAAAAACGTGTTGGTAGGCGCCTACGACGGTACCACCAACCCGGAAGATCACCTTATGGCATACACCAACCTGATGTATTTGCAGGGTTTGGATGATGCCGCATGGTGCCGGTGCTTCCCGGCTACGTTGAAAGGGATTGCTCAACGTTGGTTTGGTAACCTCCCAGCCGGATGCATCAATAATTTCAGGACCTTGGCCTACTGGTTTACGTCCAACTTTTCTATGAACATCCCTGCCAAGAAAACAAGCCTTGATCTAGGGGCAATACAACAGGGAGACAAAGAGGGGCTCCGGTCATATGTCAGGCGGTTTAACCTGATGAGGATCCAAATCCATGGATTGTCTGATGACGTTGCCTATACTGATTTCTTCAAAGGCTTAAAAGATGGATCAACTTTTAAGTTTGACTTGGTTAGGAAGAGGGTCTCCACTCTTCACGAGGCACTCATGAAGGCGGAGGCCTACATTCAGGCAGTGGAATTTTGTGCTGTTAAACTTCCAACGGATTACAAAAGATCCGATAAAAAAGAGAATCGGCCTACCCAGTCGGCCAAAAAGGAAGACAAGAAAGGGGGTATGGGCGGCAGACTCATCCGGACAACCTTTCCAGAAAAGGAAGAGGTCGGATCCGTATGTGCCAAAGTACGAGTTCAACAAGGACTGTGCCTCCATTCTCAACGAAGTAAAGGACCGGTTGAATCTTGAAAAACCGTCTCCTATGAAGAGTCCTCTAAGCGCCCGGGATAAGAGCAAATATTGTCTTTTTCACGAGGAAATTGGCCACGACACTGAGGGTTGCTTTAGCCTCAGGCGGCTCTTCGACCGGCTCGCTGATGAGGGGGCTCTCAAATCTTATCTTTCCAAGTCAAGGGGTACACCTAAACAAGCAAGAGGACCACCCCCAAAGAAGACGGCTACTCAATCGGATACGGATGAGGAAACCATCCTGACCATAGCCGGTGGATTTGCGGGAGGTGGGCCTACCATTCGGGGCACAAAAGACAACATTCGGAAACTGGTCAACTCGGTGGATGAGGGCCAGTCGTCTGAATATTCATTTCCGGAAGTTAACATCTCCGAGAGAGATAGGGGTGAGGTCAGGCGGCCTCATGATGACCCCATAGTCATCGAGTGCAAAATCGCCAATCAAAGAGTTGGCCGGATCTTGATTGATACCGGGAGCTCATCCGACCTCATCAGCTACCGGTGCTTGGAGAAACTCAAGTATAAGCCCAGTAGCATGCTTCCGGCTTCATACCCTCTTGTAGGTTTTTGGGGAGGAGTAGTACATCCGGTGGGCATGATTGATCTACCCATCCGGTTCGGAGAGAAGGGTAAGGGCCGGCATATGGTTGTCAAGTTTCTTGTTGTAGAAGAGCTGACTGCCTACAATCTGATTATTGGCCGTCCAACCCTTAACCTCTCAAAGGCAGTCATCATCCCATCTCTAATGTTGATAAAGTTTGAAAGGGATGATGGCACAGTCGGTTCCTTGAGTGGGACCAAAAGATGGCGAGAGAGTGTTACCTCTCGGACATCAAACCAACGCTTGACACAGGCGGTCAAGAGAAAGAAATTGTTGAACTTGACGACTGTGATCAAAGCTTACCGGCTACAAAGCCAGCGGTAAAAAGAGGAAGGCGGACCAACTGGCGCCTGTGAAGGAGAAACAATAGCAATCACTGTCCGGGGAGAGGACAAACGTCCTTCGCCCTCAGCCGGCAGGAGAAATAATTGATGTTGTCCTTGAAGACAGTCGGCCAGACAGAACCGTCAAGGTTGGAACGGCTGCGTTTGAAAGTTTGGGATCAGGTTTGCTCCTTTTGCTGAAGGAGTTCAAAGATGTGTTTGCCTTTGAAGTAGAAGAGATGCCGGGTGTAAGTCCGGATCTTGCTGTACATAGACTCGCTGTGGATCCTAAGAAGAAGCCGGTCAGGCAAAAGAAACGGAACCATGGCGAGGAAAGGTCCCAGGCGGCAGCAACCGAGGTCAAGAAACTCTTGGATGCTGGATTCATCCGGCAATGTTACTACCCGGATTGGGTAGCCAATGTCGTCCTTGTGAAAAAGCCGAATGGAACCTGGCGGATGTGTGTAGATTACACGGACCTCAACAGGGCTTGTCCAAAGGATAGCTACCCGCTTCCAAAGATAGATCATTTGGTAGACTCTACAGCCGGCCATGCCCTGATGAGTTTCATGGACGCCTATTCCGGCTTCCATCAGATACCCTTGTGGAAGAAAGACCAAGAGAAGACGGCTTTCGTCACAGATCAAGGGCTATATTGCTACAAGGTGATGCCGTTTGGGTTGAAGAATGCGCCTGCTACTTTCCAGCGAATGATGAACTCGGTCTTTTATGATCAGATTGGAAGGAACGTGGAGGTGTACATTGATGACATGATTGTCAAATCAAAGCTGCAGGCGAATCATCTAGCCGACCTCCGAGAAACTCTCACCACCCTCAGACGGCATAAAGTCATGTTAAATCCTAAAAAATGCGTCTTTGGAGTTGAGTCCGGGAAGTTTCTTGGATTTTTGATTGATCAGAGGGGCATAGAAGCCAATCCGGACAAAGTACAGGCGGTGATTGACATGCAGTCGCCACGTACCGTCAGGGAGGCTCAAAAGCTTACCGGTTGCCTGGCGGCACTGGGGAGATTCCTCAGCCGGTCAGGTGACAAGTGCCTGTATTTCTTTCAAGCAATCAAAAAGAGGTCAAGGTTTGAATGGGGTGAAGAGGCTGAGGCGGCATTTCAACGGCTGAAGCAACACCTGCATTCTTTGCCAAGATTGGCGAGTCCCCTACCCCAGGAGGCTCTCTACATGTACTTGGCCGTCTCGGATCACTCCTTGAGCGCCGTCCTCCTTTGAGAGAGACGGTAATCAGCTCCCGGTATACTTTATAAGCCATGTCCTCCGGAATGCTGAACTTCGTTATCCCATGATCGAAAAATTCGGTCTGGCTTTGTTCAAAGCAGTCAAAGCGGTTGAAACCGTATTTTTTAGCACATCCGGTGACCGTTTACACTGATCAGCCGCTCAAAAGGCCTATGACCACTTTAGAGTCATCCGGAAGAATGATTAAATGGGCTGTGGAAATCCAAAGCTTAGAAATCACTTTCGAACCCAGGCGAGCAGTGAAGGGTCAGGCGTTTGCCGACTTCATTGTTGAAATGACAAGGCCAATACAGCCGGATAAAACTGATGAAGTTTGGAGGGTTTATGTAGACGGGAGCTCTACGCTGAATGGTTGCGGAGCGGGTGTAATTATTCACTCTCGGAGGGGGACAAATACGAGTACGCTCTACGATTCAAGTTTCAAGCTTCGAATAATGAAGCTGAATACGAGGCCCTGCTAGCCGGTATCCGCATGTGTAAGGCGGTCGGGGCAAGGAAAGTTGATGCCTGCTCAGATTCCCAACTCATCGTTAGCCAGTACAACGGTGACTACGAGGCCACCCATCCGGTGATGATTATGTATCTGCAGGCGGTCAAAGAGGAGGCTGGGGCATTTGATGAATTCAACCTAAGTCAAGTACCCAGATCCGAGAATAATCAGGCGGATGCACTATCCAAACTTGCATCCTCCGCCACATGTGATACGCCTAGATCAGTCTTCTGGGAAGTCATGGAAAAGAAAAGCATTGAACATGACCCCATTGGACTTCTAGATCGAAGCTCCACATGGATGGACCCCATCCGGAATTACTTGGAAGACGGCACTCTACCGGAAACCTCATCCGAAGCAGCTGCTCTTAAAAGACGAGCATTAAGCTTCGCAATGCACAAGGGTGAACTGTTTCGGAAGGGTTACTTGCAGCCGCTATTCAAGTGTGTTACCCCAGAACGGGGCAAGGAAATACTGGAAGATCTCCACGCCGGCTTCTGTGGATCTCACATTGGCGGGAGGACCCTCGCCAAAAGAACCCGGCGGCAAGGATACTTTTGGCCTACACTAGAGGCGGATGCATTAGATCTGGTGAAAAGATGCGACAAGTGCCAGAGGTTCGGCCGGCTGATAAGGCAGCCGGCAACTGATATGACAGCTATTCACAGCCCAATTCCTTTGCAAAATGGGGCATGGATATTTTGGGGCCATACACTCCTGCCCCAGGCGGCAGAAGATACATTTTGGTGGCTGTTGATTACTTCACCAAGTGGGTTGAGGCCGAGGCGGTAAAGGGCATCAAAACTAAGGATGTCATCTCCTTCATTTGGAGAAATGTCATCACCCGGTTCGGTGTACCAATGTCAATGGTCTTTGACAATGGCCCCCAGTTCGAAACGCCTGTCCTGAAGACTTGGTTGCAAGATCAAGGGATTTCCCACTACTTTGCATCCGTTGGCCGTCCGCAAGCAAACGGTCAAGTTGAAGCTTTCAACAAGCTCATCTCAGGCGGCATAAAGAAAAAGATCGAGAAGGCAGGCGGGCTTTGGGCAGAAGAGTTAACTCACGTTCTTTGGTCCATCAGAACTACTGAGAAGGGGTCAACCGGTGAAACTCCATTCCTTATGGCATATGGCACAGAGGCGGTGCTTCCCATTGAATTATATGAGCCAACACTTCGAATCATGTTGTATGATGAAGAGGCAAATTGGGAAGCCATGCGCCTGTCTCTGGATACTCTTCCAGAAAGAAGGGGCAACGCCGCCTTGCGTCATGAAATCTACCGCCTTCGAATGACGAGGGCCTACAAAAAAAAAGGTGCTTAAACGCCCCCTCAAAGTTGGAGATTTTGTATTACGAAAGCTTGAAGCAACTGGTAGGGCATACGAACAAGGGAAACTGACCCCAAACTGGGAGGGACCCTACCGGATTTTTTGAAGAAGTTAGAAACGGCACATACCGTCTGGA
Source organism: Chenopodium quinoa (assembly GCF_001683475.1). Classification (NCBI taxonomy): domain Eukaryota; kingdom Viridiplantae; phylum Streptophyta; class Magnoliopsida; order Caryophyllales; family Amaranthaceae; genus Chenopodium; species Chenopodium quinoa. The sequence goes on along the minus strand of NW_018742530.1, from coordinate 20,087 downwards.
AACCCCAGACGGAATGCGGCTGCCTCGTACTGGAATGTAGATAACTTGAAAAAGTACTACTTCTAAGGATTGAAATGTGAAAGCATATATTTCCATTCATACAATTGTATTTGCACCTGTCTAGTGCAAGAACACAGACGGAAGAACACTTGTTAAAACCACTGCTCCAAAAAGAGCAGTCATCCGGTGACACCTATCCGGGTGAATCACTGAAGAGAACAGCTCCTTCTGGGTGAACATTGTTCTAGCGATCCCATAACTCAACGGATTTGTCAAAAATTTTGCAGCCGTTAGAAATGATCTTTGCATCTGGGATTCATCCGGCAAGGACCCAAAAGAGGTCCATCCGGGTGAATCACTGGAGAGAACAGCTCCCTTCTGGGTAGAACATTGTTCTAGCGATCCAATAACTCAACGGCATTTGTTAAACAATTTTGCAGCCGTTAGAGATGATCCTTTGCATCTAGCATTCATCCGGCAAGGACCAAAAGAGGTCCATCCGGAAAAATGAAATTCCTAATGGGCCACCGTAACCACCTAAACGGTTTTAACATCCCATCCTATATATAATTGTTACCAGACGGGGCAAGGTTAGGTCAGTCACCGACCCCCATCCGGCTTCCATGAAACGACTGCCTGTCTACTGTTGGGGTAAACAGGTAGCCATTTCAGGGGCATATTGTGGTAATCTCTTTTCATCCGGCATATATAGAACGGCTGAAATACTTGTAAAAATGCATATAAAAAAAAATGCATATAAAAAAATTGCAAATAATAGATAGAAAACCCGACTGCGTCGGTTAATAGATTAATTGAAATGTTAGCCGGACCCCTGTCCGGGAAAGATACATCGAAAAATACACGGCACGCAGGCCGGTAAAAAAAGAAAGAAAATATCAATCTTGCTGTTGCTCTTGTTGCTGAGGCTGCTCCAACCCTTGAGCTTGCCCAACTTGAGTCTCAGCCGTCTGCTCCTGCAGCTGCTCCGGCTGGTTTCCCATTGGCACCCCATCCGGCTCTGACCCTAACCCCTTCTCAGCCCACTCGTCGAAAGGAGGAGGGGCAGGAGTGCCGAGTACTCGAGCTTCATAAACTTCAGAAGCATACAAGTAACGGAGGTTGAAATAGTCAAAGTCAGAGTCCGGATGGATGAGGTCCCAAGCCAGCTTCATGCGCTCCTCGCAGTCGGCTTCATTCTCTGTAATCAGGCGGCTGAGTTCCTCGTTCAGCTCCTTTTTGTGGGCCGCCTGAATATTAGTGAGTTGGACAGTCAGCTCGCTGTTCTTCTGGCGGAGGTTGGCATTTTCCTTGTCAGCTCCCTTCCAGAGCTCTGAGATCAGCCTGGAGGTCCTTGACCTTGAGTTCAAGTTCATCAACTTTCTTCTTGGCCTCATCCCCAGCCAGCACAGCCTCTTTCAGTAATTCCTCCTGTTGCAACTCTCTCTCTTTAGTTGCCAAATCATATTTTAATACTGTGAAATTGACTAACGTCAATTAGGTCAAGGGCACGCTTCTGAGCGTCTCTTACCTCCTCTTGCTTTTTACGCAAGGGACTCGGAGCCCGTCCACTCTCAGCATCACCTATGGTACCAACCGGAAAAGGAGTTAGAACTAATGATGATAATTACTACTCATCTGGCAAAAGCAGAGCTTGAGACAAGCATAGGGCATTCGGGTTATTTACCTCAGCAAGAAGAGAGTTGATGCGATCCAGGTTAACCTGGTGTACAGCCGGCACCGCCTCCTTTTCAGAACGGGTCAGAGTCTTGACCATTCTCTTGGCGTATTGGTTGTAGTCGGGCCGGCTGGTAGAGTCATCTGCAAAGGAAGGGTTATCTGTCAGATACTGGGCATAGGCGCCGCCTATATTCATGCGGCTGCAGAGGAGCCCCCAGACTGGCTTGCTTGAGTTTTGACTCTCATATGCCCAAGCGGCCAGGGGGGGTCAAAGGCAGAGGTTTTACCTTGTACAGGCTGTGGGGTGCCATCCCCCCCAGCCGCATCTGAGCCAGATCCCATCCGGGTCTGGCCCGCCGAAGCACTCGGCGTTAGCTGCAGGCTCTTCCCTGCAGTGGTTGGCCTGGCAGGGTCAGACGTCCTCTTTGCAGGACTAGCTGCCAAAGGTGGACCCGGTAGCCTTGGAGCTTTTGAAGCCGGCTGGGGTATCACACCAACCGGTCTTTTGTGCATGCTTGCTAGTGATTTTGGCATGCCTTGGGTTCCACCCTGAAAATAGTCAAAACAAAGCAATCAGTTAGAAACAAAGGCAGATCATATGTCATCCGGTAAGAAATGGAAGAGGTTTTACTCCATTCTTGGCGGCCAGTGCCGCCTTCTTCTCTTCGATTTTGCTTCTTTCTCAGCTCAATAGCTGAAAAGGCAGGTGTCTTTTCAGGAGGCACCATTCTTTTAGCTTTACCTGCAAAAAAGGGAAATTCGAGTTAGAGCGTGTACGCATAATCAGGCGTCAGAATACCGGATGGGTTAATGAACCTACTCTTTTTAAACATTGAACTTAGATTTGCAAAGGGACAAGAAGGACTCGTCCCTTAACCATTCCGGGAGGGGTACCCAGAACTTTGGGACGATGATTTCACTACCGTCCTCCATCAGATGGGTCGTTTTGAGGAAGAGACCCGTCTCCATTATTTGGTCCCAGGCCTCAGACGGCACTTTCGGGAGAGCGCATTTTTTGCCCAGTAATGCCGGGTGCTTATTATACCGCCGCAGCCGGTGATTTAGGGAAGTGGAAGGAGAAGAGACGACATAAAATTTGCTCTTCCAGTTGGTCCACTTTGATGGCTTCTCCAAAGTCATCATGTATTCTTGGTTGGTGGTAAGGGTGTACCAGGCATTCCACCCACCCGGAGCCCGGCTGAGGTAATGCATGTGTGAAAAGGCCTCCCAACTGGGGTTTACCTCCTGCAGCTCACACGCGGCAATGTACCCCAAAATATTGACCCAAGAGTTAGGAGTCAATTGCCATACGCCCAAGTCATACCCCAGCAATATGTCCTTGATGCAGGGGTGAAGGGGGAACCGGAGGCCTGCTTTGAATGCCGCCTCATAACAGCCGAAAAAACATCGGCATGGTCCAAGTCGTCCGTCCATACGACGGTTGCATTAACAGGCGGGACTCTTATTTCCCAGTCCTTCCCAACTGGTTTCCTTTTAAAAAGAAAGGCAGGAAGGGTTGCAGTAAGGGTGACCACGTCTCTTGCAGACATGGTCATGTCAGTCGGATCCCCCTTAGCCGGCCATTTGTAGGCCTCCTCAACAATAGGCTCAGCCTCCTGTGCAGGGGCTTCAGATTCGGACCCAGACCCTTCTCCAGCAGATTCATCGCCGGATCCTTCGCATTAGAATCAGAGTCTTCTAATATGCTATCACCCGGTGTGCTCGGAACACTCGGGGAATCTTGACGAGTCCCCAGGGTTTCTTCCAAAGGAATTTCACCAGACGGTCCTGCCGTCTGGTCCTCGTTTCTGGGATCAGCCGGATCTTCGGCTGCGTCGTCGGATTTGTAATCCGGGTCAACTGCCGTCCATCTTATCCGAGCCATTCTGTCCTGCACATGAACAGAGACGGTCGGATTCGAGGTAGGTGAAGGTTCGCCCAAATACCCCCAGACGGCAGTCCCAGTCCTAGACTCAGCCGTGCCTGGTGACCGCCTGACAGCAGTCGTAAACTGTGCCGAGTGTATAATTGAAGGGTCCATATCCTATCTATGCAACCGGAAAATTAACAAAAAGAATTGAAAAAGGGTGCAGACGGTACCTTTGGAGGTTGGAATTTGCTGAGATGGTGGCTTGAAACCTACACAGGCGGAAATCTCCGAATGTGTTTGAAGCTGAAATAAAGAAAAATAGATCAGACATGTTTAATTGGAAGCTCATTTAAAAGCCCCCAAGCGGTGGAGTCCCGGATGAGGGATAGCAGAGATGGGCTGGAAATTGCTCAAACGACCCCCATACGGTTTAAAGCCGGATGGGGGCTATTTGTATGTTTGAGAAAAAGCTAAAGGCTGCTCAAACAACCCCCATACGGTTAGACGCCGGATGGGGCAATTTAAACAACGTTTGAGAAAAAGCCGAGGCTGCTCAAACGACCCCCATACCCGGATGGGGGCAATTTTTGCTGCTCAAACGACCCCCATACGGTTAAAGCCGGATGGGGGCTATTTGTATGTTTGAGAAAAAGCTAAAGGCTGCTCAAACAACCCCCATACGGTTAGACGCCGGATGGGGGCAATTTAAACAACGTTTGAGAAAAAGCCGAGGCTGCTCAAACGACCCCCATACGGTTAAAAGCCGGATGGGGGCAATTTGAAACAGTTTTGAGCCAAGGCTGCTCAAACGACCCCCATACGGTTTAAAGCCGGATGGGGGCTATTTGTATGTTTGAGAAAAAGCTAAAGGCTGCTCAAACAACCCCCATACGGTTAGACGCCGGATGGGGGCAATTTAAACAACGTTTGAGAAAAAGCCGAGGCTGCTCAAACGACCCCCATACGGTTAAAAGCCGGATGGGGGCAATTTGAAACAGTTTTGAGCCAAGGCTGCTCAACGACCCCCATACGGTTTAAAGCCGGATGGGGGCTATTTGTATGTTTGAGAAAAAGCCGAGGCTGCTCAAACAACCCCCATACGGTTAAAAGCCGGATGGGGGCAATTTGAAACAGTTTTGAGCCAAGGCTGCTCAAACGACCCCCATACAGTTAAAAGCCAGATGGGGGCTATTTGTATGTTTGAGAAAAAGCTAAAGGCTGCTCAAACAACCCCCATACGGCTAGATGACGGATGGGGCAATTTAAACAACGTTTGAGAAAAAGCCAAGGCTGCTCAAACGACCCCCATACGGTTAAAAGCCGGATGGGGCAATTTGAAACAGTTTGAGCGAAGGAATCCCAAACGACCCCCATACGGGTAAAAGCCGGATGGGGGCTATTTGTATGTTTGAGAAAAAGCCGAGGCTGCTCAAACAACCCCCATACGGTTAAAAGCCGGATGGGGGCAATTTGAAACAGTTTTGAGCCAAGGCTGCTCAAACGACCCCCATACGGTTAAAAGCCGGATGGGGGCTATTTGTATGTTTGAGAAAAAGCCAAGGCTGCTCAAACTACCCCCATACGGTTAAATGCCGGATGGGGGCAAAGCCAAGGCTGCTCAAACTACCCCCATATAAATGCCGGATGGGGGCAATTTGAATGATGTTTGAGAAAAAGCCAAGGCTGCTCAAACTACCCCCATACGGTTAAATGCCGGATGGGGGCAATTTGAAAGATGTTTGAAAGCAAAGGTTGATCAAACCACCCCCATACGGCTAAAGGCCGGATGGGGTTACTTATGACTAGTCTGAATAAAAACAAAGTTGGCTCAAAGGGTCCCATGCGGCACAATGCCGGATGGGAGTGTATTAAACATTCCAGACGGCAAAACGCCGGATGAGGGGATTTTTGGACTTGTCCCAAGCCAGCCCCATGCGGCAAAATGACGGATGAGGGCATTTTACAACTAGGGAAATATTTCAAAAACCTCACACGGGAAATCCCGGATGAGGTAGGGGTAATTCAGAAATTTTGGACAAAATATATCCAGGCGGCAAAATGCCGAGTGAGGTCCTTAATCTAGGGGCAAAGAGGGAGAAAGCAGACGGTACCTTACTAAATCCGCACTCAGCCGGAAGGCAGATGTCAAGTTCTTGCGAAAACCGGATGCTCGAAAGTCTTGAAAGAAGCAGCCGGTATCAGAGCTTCTCAGGAAATTTTTGAAAATAAAAAGTGCGGAGGAAAGAGGTAGCCACCCTACTTATAGAAAGAGGCAGAAGGCGAACAGTCACCTTCTGCACGAAAATTTGAAATTCAAGAGGGGGGAAGCTGACGAACCGTCACTTACCCCATGCACCCTACGTCTGTCACAGATGACACGTGAGTTTGCCACATCTCACCTGTGACCTGTGAGGGCAGATGTTTAGGGTGAAAATACCCTAAGACACGTGGCCCAATAAAGGCTTGACACGTGTCAATCTTTCAGCGGTCTGCAAAGGCTCAATTCCTTTGCAGACACGTGTCCCTTATACCCTAATTGAGGTACAGTTCTCCCTTACTATAAATAGTAAGGGTAGACCTCATTTATGACACATACATTAATTGCAACCACAAAAAAACCAAACAAAGCCCAAACCTACTGAAACGCTCTCGAACCGAGAAGCTTTTACTGTTCTTATTCCACTTCGAAAAGATACTAACTTAATCTTCGGAGGCGGAACTCCCACCCCCCATCCGGAGTCTCCGTTACTTGTGCAGGTACAGGCGCAAGAAGGAAGTCTGCTAGGTGCAGGTACAGGCGTAAGAAGGAAGTCTGCTAGGAAATTGTAACTCTCCCGAAGGACACATAGAAAACCCCAAACAAAAGTCAAATACATTCTAAAAAGCTAATTGAATCAAATGAAAGTAAAAAACATTCAAACAAAGCTATTTGAATCAAATAAAAGTAAAATACATTCTACAAAGCTATTGAATAATATGAAAGTCAAACACTTTCAAACAAATTTATTTGCATCAAATTCAAGTCAAATTTATTCTAGAAAGCTAATTGAATCAAATGAAAGTCAAACACATTCAAACAAAGCTATTTGAATCAAATGAAAGTAAAATGCATTCTACAAAGCTAATTAAATCAAATAAAAGTCAAACACATTCAAATAAAGCTATTTGAATCAAATAAAAGTCAAACACATTCAAACAAAGCAATTTAAATCAAATGAAAGTCAAACACATTCAAATAAAGCTATTTGATCAAATGAAAGTCAACCACATTCAAATAAAGCAATTTAAATCAAATGAAAGTGAAATGTATTCTACAAAGCTAATTGAATCATTGAAAGTCAAACACATTCAACAAACCCTATTTGAATCAAATGAAAGTCAAATACATTCTACAAAGCTAATTGAATCAAATGAAAGTCAAACACATTCAAACAAAGCTATTTGAATCAAATGAAACTCAAACACGTTCAAACAAAGCTATTTAAATGAAATGAAAGTGAAATGCATTCTACAAATCTATTTAAATCAAATGAAAGTCAAACACTTTCAAAGAATTTTATTTGCATCAAATTCAAGTCAAATTTATTCTACAAAGCTAATTGAATCAAATGAAAGTAAAACACATTCAAACAAAGCTATTTGAATCAAATGAAAGTAAAATACATTCTACAAAGCTAATTGAATCAAATGAAAGTCAAACACATTCAAACAAAGCTATTTGTATCAAAAAAGTCAAATACATTCTACAAAGCTAATTGAATCAAATGAAAGTCAAACACATTCAAACAAAGCTATTTGAATCAAATGAAAGTCAAATACATTCTACAATGCTAATTGAATCAAATGAAAGTCAAACACATTCAAACAAAGCTATTTGAATAAAATGAAAGTCAAATACATTCTACAAAGCTAATTGAATCAAATGAAAGTCAAACACATTCAAACAAAGCTATTTGAATCAATTGAGAGTTAAACATATTCAAACAAAGCTATTTGAATCAAATGAAAGTCAATACATTCTATAAAGCTAATTGAATCAAATGAAAGTGAAACACATTCAAACAAAGCAATTTAAATCAAATGAAAGTCAAACACATTCAAACAAAGTTATTTAAAATCAAATGAAAGTGAAATGCATTCTACAAAGCTAATTTAATCAAATGAAAGTCAAACACATTCAAAAAGCTAGTTGAATCGAATATGAGTCAAATACATTCACACAAAGCTATTTGAATCAAATGAAAGTCAAATACATTCTACAACGCTAACTGAATCAAATGAAATTCAAACACATTCAAACAAAGCTATTTGAATTAAATGAAAGTCAAACACATTCAAACAAAGTTATTTAAATCAAATGAAAGTGAAATGCATTCTATAAAGTTAATTGAATCAAATGAAAGTAAAAAAACATTCAAACAATGCTATTTGAATCAAATGAGAGTCAAACACATTCAAACAAAGTTAATTAAATCAAATAAAAGTCAAATACATTCTATAAAGCTGATTGAATCAAATGAAAGTTAAACACATTAAAACAAAGCTATTTGAATCAAATGAAAGTCAAACACATTCAAACAAAGCTATTTGAATCAATTGAGAGTTAAAGACATTCAAACAAAGCTATTCGAATCAAATGAAAGTCAAATACATTCTACAAAGCTAATTGAATCAATGAAAGTCAAACACATTCAAACAAAGCTATTCGAACCAAATGAAAGTGAAATACATTCTACAAAGCTAATTGAATCAAATGAAAGTCAAACACATTCAAACAAAGCTATTTGAATCAAATGAGAGTCAAATACATTCAAACAAAGTTAATTAATCAAATGAAAGTTAAATACATTCTACAAAGCTAATTGAATCAAATGATAGTCAAACATTCAAATAAAGCTATTTGAATCAAATGAGAGTCAAATACATTCAAACAAAGCTAATTAAATCAAATAAAAGTTAAATACATTCTACAAAGCTAATTGAAAATGAAAGTCAAACACATTGAAACAAAGCTATTTGAATTAAATGAAAGTCAAATACATTCTAAAAAAATAATTGAATCAAATGAAAGTAAAAACATTCAAACAAAGCTATTTGAATAAATGAAAGTCAAATACATTCTACAAAGCTAATTGAATAATATGAAAGTCAAACACATTCAAACAAGCAATTTAAATCAAATGAAAGTGAAATACACAATGCTAATTGAATTAAATGAAAGTCAAACACATTCAAACAATGCTATTTGAATCAAATGAAAGTCAAACACGTTCAAACAAAAGCTATTTAAATCAAATGAAAGTGAAAATGCATTCTACAAAGCTAATTGAATCAAATTAAAGTCAAACACATTCAAATAAAGCTATTTTGAATCAAATGAAAATCAAACACATTCAAACAAAGCAATTTAAATCAAATGAAAGTCAACACATTCAAATAAAGCTATTTGATCAAATGAAAGTCAACACATTCAAACAAAGCAATTTAAATCAAATGAAAGTGAAATGCATTCTACAAAGCTAATTGAATCACATAAAAGTCAAACTCATTCAAACAAAGCTATTTGAATCAAATGAAAGTCAAACACGTTCAAACAAAGCTATTTAAATGAAATGAAATTGAAATGCATTCTACAAAGCTAATTGAATCAGATGAAAGTCAAACACATTCAAACAAAGCTATTTGAATCAAATGAAACTCAAACACGTTCAAACAAAGCTATTTAAATGAAATGAAAGTGAAATGCATTCTACAAATCTATTTAAATCAAATGAAAGTCAAACACTTTCAAAGAATTTTATTTGCATCAAATTCAAGTCAAATTTATTCTACAAAGCTAATTGAATCAAATGAAAGTAAACACATTCAAACAAAGCTATTTGAATCAAATGAAAGTAAAATACATTCTACAAAGCTAATTGAATCAAATGAAAGTCAAACACATTCAAACAAAGCTATTTGTATCAAATAAAAGTCAAATACATTCTACAAAGCTAATTGAATCAAATGAAAGTCAAACACATTCAAACAAAGCTATTTGAATCAAATGAAAGTCAAGTACATTCTACAATGCTAATTGAATCAAATGAAATTCAAACACATTCAAACAAAGCTATTTGAATAAAATGAAAGTCAATTACATTCTACAAAGCTAATTGAATCAAATGAAAGTCAAACACATTCAAACAAAGCTATTTGAATCAATTGAGAGTTAAACACATTCAAACAAAGCTATTTGAATCAAATGAAAGTCAAATACATTCTATAAAGCAATTGAAAAAATGAAAGTGAAACACATTCAAACAAAGCAATTTAAATCAAATGAAAGTTATACACATTCAAACAAAGTTATTTAAAATCAAATGAAAGTGAAATGCATTCTACAAAGCTAATTTAATCAAATGAAAGTCAACACATTCAAACAAAGCTAGTTGAATCGAATATGAGTCAAATACATTCACACAAAGCTATTTGAATCAAATGAAAGTCAAATACATTCTACAAAGCTAATTGAATCAAATGAAATTCAAACACATTCAAAAAAGCTATTTGAATTAAATGAAAGTCAAACACATTCAAACAAAGTTATTTAAATCAAATGAAAGTGAAATGCATTCTATAAATTTAATTGAATCAAATGAAAGTAAAAACATTCAAACAATGCTATTTGAATCAAATGAGAGTCAAACACATTCAAAAAAGTTAATTAAATCAAATAAAAGTCAAATACATTCAAACAAAGCTATTCGAACCAAATGAGAGTCAAATACATTCTACAAAGCTAATTGAATCAAATGAAAATAAAAAACATTCAAACAAAGCTATTTGAATCAAATGAAAGTCAAACCCATTCAAACAAAGTTATTTGAATCAAATATGAATCAAATACATTCAAACAAAGGTTTTTGAATCAAATGAAAGTCAAATACATTTACAAAGCTAATTGAATCAAATGAAAGTCAAACACATTCAAACAAAGCTATTTGATTCAAATGAGAGTCAAATACATTCAAACAAAGTTAATTAAATCAAATGAGAGTTAAATACATTCTACAAAGCTAATTGAATCAAATGAAAGTCAAACACATTCAAATAAAGCTATTTGAATCAAATGAGAGTCAAATACATTTAAACAAAGCTAATTAAATCAAATAAAAGTTAAATACATTCTACAAAGCTAATTTAATCAAATGAAAGTCAAACAAATTGAAACAAAGCTATTTGAATTAAATGAAAGTCAAATACATTCTACAAAGCTAATTGAATAATATGAAAGTCAAACACTTTCAAACAAATTTATTTGCATCAAATTCAAGTCAAATTTATTCTACAAAGCTAATTGAATCAAATGAAAGTCAAACACATTCAAAAAAGCTATTTGAATTAAATGAAAGTAAAATACATTCTACAAAGCTAATTGAATTAAATGAAAGTCAAACACATTCAAACAAAGCTATTTGAATCAAATGAAAGTCAAACACGTTCAAACAAAGCTATTTAAATCAAATGAAAGTGAAATGCATTCTACAAAGCTAATTGAATCAAATAAAAGTCAAACACATTCAAATAAAGCTATTTGAATCAAATGAAAGTCAAACACATTCAAACAAAGCAATTTAAATCAAATGAAAGTCAAACACATTCAAATAAAGCTATTTGATCAAATGAAAGTCAAACACATTCAAACAAAGTAATTTAAATCAAATGAAAGTGAAATGCATTCTACAAAGCTAATTGAAATCACATAAAAGTCAAACTCATTCAAACAAAGCTATTTGAATCAAATGAAAGTCAAACACGTTCAAACAAAGCTATTTAAATGAAATGAAAGTGAAATGCATTCTACAAAGCTAATTGAATCAGATGAAAGTCAAACACATTCAAACAAAGCTATTTGAATCAAATGAAACTCAAACACGTTCAAACAAAGCTATTTAAATGAAATGAAAGTGAAATGCATTCTACAAATCTATTTAAATCAAATGAAAGTCAAACACTTTCAAAGAATTTTATTTGCATCAAATTCAAGTAAAATTTATTCTACAAAGCTAATTGAATCAAATGAAAGTAAAAAACACATTCAAACAAAGCTATTTGAATCAAATGAAAGTAAAATACATTCTACAAAGCTAATTGAATCAAATGAAAGTCAAACATTCAAACAAAGCTATTTGTATCAAATAAAAGTCAAATACATTCTACAAAGCTAATTGAATCAAATGAAAGCCAGACACATTCAAACAAAGCTATTTGAACCAAATGAAAGTCAAATACATTCTACAATGCTAATTGAATCAAATGAAAGTCAAACACATTCAAACAAAGCTATTTGAATAAAATGAAAGTCAAATACATTCTACAAAGCTAATTGAATCAAATGAAAGTCAAACACATTCAAACAAAGCTATTTGAATCAATTGAGAGTTAAACACATTCAAACAAAGCTATTTGAATCAAATGAAAGTCAAATACATTCTATAAAGCTAATTGAATCAAATGAAAGTGAAACACATTCAAACAAAGATTTAAATCAAATGAAAGTTAAAAACATTCAAACAAAGTTATTTAAAATCAAATGAAAGTGAAATGCATTCTACAAAGCTAATTTAATCAAATGAAAGTCAAACACATTCAAACAAAGCTAGTTGAATCGAATATGAGTCAAATACATTCACACAAAGCTATTTGAATCAAATGAAAGTCAAATACATTCTACAAAGCTAATTGAATCAAATGAAATTCAAACACATTCAAACAAAGCTATTTGAATTAAATGAAAGTCAAACACATTCAAACAAAGTTATTTTAAATCAAATGAATGTGAAATGCATTCTATAAAGTTAATTGAATCAAATGAAAGTAAAAAACATTCAAACAATGCTATTTGAATCAAATGAGAAGTCAAACTCATTCAAACAAAGTTAATTAAATCAAATAAAAGTCAAATAACATTCTATAAAGCTGATTGAATCAAATGAAAAGTTAAACACATTAAAACAAAGCTATTTGAATCAAATGAAAGTCAAACACATTCAAACAAAGCTATTTGAATCAATTGAGAGTTAAAGACATTCCAACAAAGCTATTTGAATCAAATGAAAGTCAAATGCATTCTACAAAGCTAATTGAATCAAATAAAAGTCAAACACATTCAAACAAAGCTATTCGAATCAAATGAAAGTCAAATACATTCTACAAAGCTAATTGAATCAAACGAAAGTCAAACACATTCAAACAAAGCTATTTGAATCAAATGAAAGTCAAATACTGATCCAAAGTGGACATCTAATGAACCTGTTGCTTTAGTCTTAGAGACTCTTGGGTTTTTCCCATTCACAAGAAGGGTGAAATTCTATGTTGCATTTCATGGGAAGATTGAAGATTGGTACACGGTTGGCTAGCATCACATTTTGGACGCATTTCATGACTATTTTGGGCGTGTGGATCCTAGGCCATTTACTATCTATTATTAACTTATGTGCTAGTTAATTTGCTGAAATAATGCCAAGAATCTAGCTCTTGGCCGGTTGTAATGGGGGGGTTATCAATAGGCTTTATTATGCTTTCATTACTTAGCTTAAATCAAGGAGGAAACCATTGGCTGTTGGCCTTTCATTCTTGGACGGTTTCCTTGGTTTTTGGTGTGCTTTTGCTGCTCCTTTCCTCTATAAAACGGAGAGCAAAACAGAAATTAAGAGGCAGTTTTGAGATTTGATAAAAACCTTGTGTTTATAGCATTTTAACTTAGAGTTTGTCTCAAGTTCAAGTGTTCCCTTATTGCTTTGAGTGAGTCTTGAGTGATAAGCTTAGGAGAGATTGAGTGAGTCTTATCTCTGGCCTAAAACCCCAAAACTTTGAGTGTGTCCTTGAGTTTTGGCCCTTTTATCTTGTTCCATGATATTTGAGTATTCTAACTATAAGTATTTTTATATCCATCAACCCATATTCGGGAGGGGGGTATTTAGATTTACATCATCTGTATCAGAGCCTAGTTAAGGGTTTTCTTAAAGAAAATCGAGTTTGAAGGCGTTTGGAGCAAAAACGGCAGAATTCAATCAGTTTGGAGTTGCGGTTTGAGAAGGACATATCTCTTCGTTTTCTGTCCAAATCGAGTTATTTTTTTTTTGAATCTGGATATTTTTTGCGTAGATTACTCACAAATTTTTCAGATATTTTTGGAATCTTTCTGCTAATAAACTGGGCAGGTTTTTCGCAGCAGCGCAGAAAAGAGGCAAAACCGGGAAGCAGAATTCAATTGAAGATTTCTCCCTCATCCGAAAAGCTTTTGAGGAATTTCTTTTTTGCAAATTGGTTGTTTTGATCTGAATATTCTGAATTTGTAAGCCTTTGAGAGTCTAGAGGCAATTTTTGTTTTTCATTTTGTCTCTAATTTCGGCAGTTTTCATTGTACTTGTAATATCCAAGCAAAAATAGTGGAAATCATGTCTAGTGAGGAGCTTGCTAGAATGTTGCAAGTAATCACTGAAAAATTGGAGAATTTGGAGAAAAAAACAGAAGAGAGTGAAGTCTCTAGGGCACAACAAGATACTAGGATGGATGCCATATCTGATATGCTCCTTAAAGCCACTAGGAAAATAAATGAATTAGAGGAGGAGGATGAAAATAGTGGTAACAATTTTAGACAATTTGATGAAGATAGGGGTCTAAAAATTGATATGCATGAATTTGATGGAGGGCATGATTGTGAGGCTTTCTTAGATTGGGTTAGGCAAATTGAAACCGTTTTTTATTACAAGGGGTATGATGATAGGAAACGGTTCAAGTTGGCTGTCCTTAAACTCACTAAACTAGCTGCATTGTGGTATGAAAACCTCAAGTCAAATAGAAGAAGAGAAGGGAAAGATAAGATAGACTCGTGGGAAAAATTAAAAAAAAGAAAATGAGGGAAAAATGGGTAAGTAAAGAGTATGAACAAGATCAATACTTAAAATTAACCCACCTATCACAAGAAAACATGAGTGCGGAGGATTACATAAAAGAATTTGAAAGGTTAGGCTTGACTTGCGACTTGCAAGAAAAGGAGGCTTACAAAATTGCTAGATTTGTCAAGGGGTTGACCAAAGAAATTAATAGGAAAGTGGAAGTTACTCATTATGCCACTTTTAGTGATGTATGCAAACTAGCTTTGAAGTATGAGTCTCAACTTAAAAAAGAAAGGGAGAAAGAGAAGCCCAAAACTTCTTCTTTCAAGAATACTTCGAAATTTACTCCTTTCAACTCTAAAGGGAGTACTTTTCAAAGTAAAACCTTTTCACCTAGCTCATCAAAAGGGAAAGAAAAACAAGTAGTTTCGCCTAGTGAGCTTTCAACTAGGAGAAAATGCTTCAAGTGTCATGGGAGAGGACATATTGCATCGGAATGTCCTAGTAAGAGTGTGTTAACAGCCTCTCAATGTGCTCTCATGGATGAGGAAGAAAAGGTCTATAACTTTGTGGCTCATGAGGAGGGTTGCGAGTTTGATGAAGAGTATGAGGAAGAGATTCAACCCGAAGATGAGTTCAACATGATGGTGGTTCGTAGAATCTTGTATAATGAACCCGAAATTGATCTTAAACAACGAAACAACTTGTTCCACACTAGATGCAAGATAGGAGAGAAGACTTGCAATGTGATTGTTGATAGTGGGTGCCCAAACAGATGTTGTTTCATCCGAGGCTGTGAGTAAATTGAAGCTACCCACTAGAGACCATGGTGAAACCTTACAAGCTCAATTGGTTGAATGATGGCACAAGCATTAGAGTCAAGAAGCAAGCATTGGTGTCTTATTCCATTGGAGGGTTCGAAGATGAGCGTTGGTGTGATATTCTTCCTATGGATGCGTGTCATTTGTTGCTTGGAAGACCGTGACAGTTTGATCATGATTCGGAGCATAAAGGAAAACTAATGTGTATATTGTAACTACCAAAAATGGTAGAAAAGTTAAGTTTAGTGCCTTTACCTCCTAAAGTTGCTAAGAAAGAAAAAAGAGAAAAGCAACTATCTTGTAACTTGTAATGAATATGAACGAATAATGAAAGAAATGGGGGGAGGGTATGCTTTGGTGGTAAAGGACACAAAGATGATAATGGTACTACTTGTATTAACTCATCCATGCTAAATGAGTTATTAGAAGAGTACCAAGATGTGTTCCCCAATGACTTGCCCAAAGGCCTACCTCCAATTAGAGGCATTGAGCACGCCATTGACTTAATTCCAGGAGCACCTTTGCCCAACAAGGCTGCCTATAGGTGTAATCCGGAAGAGAGTAAGGAACTTGAAAAGCAAGTGAACGAATTACTTGAGAGAGGTTATGTGAGAGAAAGCCTTAGTCCTTGCGCGGTTCCAGCCCTCTTAGTACCAAAAAAAGATGGTACTTGGAGAATGTGTGTTGATAGTCGTTCCATTAACAATATAAACGGTCAAATACCGTTTTCCTATGCCTCGATTGCAAGATATGTTAGATGAGTTGAGTGGTGCCTTAGTCTTTTCCAAAATAGATTTAAGGAGTGGGTACCATCAAATGAGAATTCGAGAGGGGGATGAGTGGAAGACGGCTTTCAAAAAAAACAAGGGTTGTATGAGTGGTTAGTGATGCCATTTGGGCTTTGCAACGCCCCAAGCTCCTTCATGAGATTGATGAATGAAGTTCTCCGTCCTTTTCTTAATGATTTTGTTGTTGTTTACTTAGATGACATTCTTGTGTATAGTAAAAACAATGATGATCATGTAATTCATTTGAGGAGATTGTTTGAAAAATTGAGGGAGGTGAAGTTGTATGGTAAGCTTGAAAAATGTGTATTCATGACTCCTAGTGTTGTATTCTTAGGATACATTGTAACAGGAGAGGGGGTTCATGTAGATCCGGAGAAGGTAAAAGCAGTCCAGTCTTGGTTGGCTCCAACCAATGTGCACGAAGTTAGAAGTTTTCATGGACTTGCCTCCTTCTATAGGCGGTTCATCAAAAACTTCTCTACCATCATGGCTCCAATCACCGAGTTGACCAAAAAGGGTGAGTTCGTATGGGAAGAAAATGCTCAACGAGCCTTTGAGAAGGTTAAACATATGCTTTGCAACGCTCCTATACTTGTGCTACCAGATTTCAACAAAGTGTTTGAGGTAGAGTGTGATGCAAGTGGGATTGGAATAGGTGTTGTTTTGATTCAAGAGAAGAAGCCCGTGAGTTACTTTAGTGAGAAGTTGAATGGGGCTAAGTTGAACTATTCCACTTATGACCGTGAGTTCTATGCCATAGTTAGAGCACTTGATCATTGGTCTCACTACCTTAGACCAAAACCATTTGTTCTTCATTCCGATCATGAGGCTCTGAAATTTATTCATGGGCAACAAAAACTCAACAAGAGACATGCTAAATGGGTGGAGTTTCTCCAATCATTTACCTTTAGCTCCAAGTACAAGGATGGAAAAGTAATGTTGTGGCCGATGCATTGTCTCGTCGGAGCTACTTACTTTCCATGGTGGATGCTAAGATCTTGGGTTTTGAACAACTCAAGGAATGTTACATAAATGATCCCGACTTTGCTAGCGAGATAGAGAATCCTACCAAAGAGTTTGTGAGACAAGATGACTACCTCTTTAAAGGTAACAAGCTATGTGTTCCGAAGAGTGGGGTTAGGGAGTTATTAGTGAGAGAAGTGCATGGTGGAGGTTTAGCCGGTCATTTTGGGATACAAAAGACTCTTGATATTCTAGGTGAACACTTCTATTGGCCTAGAATGATCAAGGATGTTACTCATGTTGTGGAGAGATGTGCTACTTGTCAAAAGGCTAAGGGACACTTCACAAAGGGTCTTTATACTCCGTTGCCAGTTCCGGATGCTCCATGGGAAAGTGTTAGCATGGATTTCATTGTTGGATTGCCTCGCACTCAAAGGGGAAGAGATAGCATCATGGTTGTTGTAGATAGATTCTCTAAAATGGCACACTTTGTAGCTTGTAATAAAACTGATGATGCCGTGAAAGTGGCCGAGCTGTACTTCAAGGAAATTGTCAAACTCCATGGCATTCCTCGAAGTATAGTATCTGATAGGGACTCCAAATTCCTTAGTCACTTTTGGAGAACCCTATGGAAACTTGTGGGTACCAAGTTACTATTTAGTACCTCTCATCATCCCCAAACCGATGGGCAAACCGAGGTCACTAATAGAACTTTGGGTACTTTGTTACGAGGTCTTGTGAGCAAAACGCAAAAAGATTGGGACATGAAATTAGCCCATGCGGAGTTTGCTTACAATAGAGCTCATTCCTAACTACTTCCCGTTCTCCATTTGAAGTAGTTTATGGAGTGAACCCATTTGTGCCGATTGATCTTGTTCCTATGGTTAAGAGTGACATGGTAGAGAAAGATGCTAAAAAGAGGGTGGAAACCTTTCAAAAAACCTGTGAGCAAGTGAAGAAAAGAATTGAGGAGATGAATAAAAAATACCAAGAGCGAGCCAATAAGAAACGCAAACAACCGCCCCGGGGACTTGGTTTGGGTGCATTTGAGGAAGGAGAGGTTCCCTAAGCTTCGCAAAAACAAGTTTATGCCTCGTTCTGATGGTCCTTTTAAGGTTCTTGAGAGGGTGAACGATAGTGCTTACAAAATTGAGCTACCAGACAAATTGATGGGTGTTAGTGCGACTTTCAATGTAGGGGATTTATCACCATACTTTGATGATTCAAGTTTGAGGGCAAACTCTTTTGAAGAAGGGGGGAATGATCCAAAGTGGACATCTAATGAACCTGTTGCTTTAGTCTTAGAGACTCTTGGGTTTTTCCCATTCACAAAGAAGGGTGAAATTCTATGCTGCATTTCATGGAAGATTGAAGATTGGTACACGGTTGGCTAGCATCACATTTTGGACGCATTTCATGACTATTTTGGGCGTGTGGATCCTAGGCCATTTACTATCTATTATTAACTTATGTGCTAGTTAATGTTGCTGAAATAATGCCAAGAATCTAGCTCTTGGCCGGTTGTAATGGGGGGTTTATCAATAGGCTTTATTATGCTTTCATTACTTAGCTTAAATCAAGGCTTAAATCAAGGAGGAACCATTGGTTGTTGGCCTTTCATTCTTGGACGGTTTCCTTGGATTTTGGTGTGCTTTTGCTGCTCCTTTCCTCTATAAAAGGGAGAGCAAAACAGAAATTAAGGCAGTTTTGAGATTTGATAAAAACCTTGTGTTTATAGCATTTTAACTTAGAGTTTGTCTCAAGTTCAAGTGTTCCCTTATTGCTTTGAGTGAGTCTTGAGTGATAAGCTTAGGAGATTGAGTGAGTCTTATCTCTGGCCTCCCCCAAAACTTTGAGTGTGTCCTTGAGTTTTGGCCCTTTTATCTTGTTCCATGATATTTGAGTATTCTAACTATAAGTATTTTTAAATCCATCAACCCATATTCGGGAGGGGGTATTTAGATTTACATCAAATACATTCAACAAAGCTAATTGAATCAAATGAAAGTCAAAAATTCAAACAAAGCTATTTGAATCAAATGAAAGTCAAATACATTCTACAAAGCTAATTGAATCAAATGAAAGTCAAACACATTCAAACAAAGCTATTTGAATCAAATGAAAGTCAAATACATTCTAAAAGCTAATTGAATCAAATGATAGTCAAACACATTTAAACAAAGCTATTCGAACCAAATGAGAGTCAAATACATTCTACAAAGCTAATTGAATCAAATGAAATTCAAACACATTCAAACAAAGCTATTTGAATCAAATGAAAGTCAAACCCATTCAAACAAAGTTATTTGAATCAAATATGAATCAAATACATTCAAACAAAGGTTTTTGAATCAAATGAAAGTCAAATACATTCTACAAAGCTAATTGAATCAAATGAAAGTCAAACACATTCAAACAAAGCTATTTGAATCAAATGAGAGTCAAATTTCAAACAAAGTTAATTAAATCAAATGAAAGTTAAATACATTCTACAAAGCTAATTGAATCAATGATAGTCAAACACATTCAAATAAAGCTATTTGAATCAAATGAGAGTCAAATACATTCAAAAAAAAGCTAATTAAATCAAATAAAAGTTAAATACATTCTACAAAGCTAATTGAATCAAATGAAAGTCAACACATTGAAACAAAGCTTTTGAATTAAATGAAAGTCAACTACATTCTAAAAAGCTAATTGAATCAAATGAAAGTAAAAAACATTCAATCAAAGCTATTTGAATCAAATGAAAGTCAAATACATTCTAAAAGCTAATTGAATAATATGAAAGTCAAACACATTCAAACAAAGCAATTTAAATCAAATGAAAGTGAAATACATTTTACAAAGCTAATTGAATCACATGAAGGTCAAACACATTCAAACAAAGCTATTTGAATCAAATAAAAGTCAAATACATTCTACAAAGCTAATTGAATCAAATGAAAGTCAAACACATTCAAATAAAGCTATTTGAATCAAATGAAAGTCAAACACGTTCAACAAAGCTATTTAAATCAAATGAAAATGAAATGCATTCTACAAAGCTAATTGAATCAAATAAAAGTCAAACACATTCAAATAA